>NC_045999.1:790000-795446 GCF_010909765.2 Amblyraja radiata | reverse complement strand
TTGTGGGGTGGGGCGTAAGAGGCCAGTGTTCCCGCTGGAGATCCAGTCCCAGATTGCCAGTCTGATACCATCTTCTGTTCCCTTTCAGTATATGTTCGCTCGTCGCTGTCAGGAGACAAGGCCACCTGTCGGGACCCAGAGATACCAGCAGTTGGCCAAGATTCAGTGCCGGTGAGTGAGACTGCGACCCTCTGGTGCGCTCCAGAACCACCATTGCAGGACCAGTGTAGGCAGCGTGCGTTGGTGCAGAACGTTGCGGGCTCTGAGCTTGAGGCTTGTGAATCATTCTGTTGGTCACTGTGGCTGCGGTTCGTCATTAATTCACCAGCTAACCATCGCGGTGGGCAACTAGATGTGTTTGTCATTGGATGGAGAAAGCTCTATAGATGTATAGATGGAGGTCCTGACCTAACCTCTGTCTCGTTGGAGACCCCCGGTCTATCTTCACACTGTGGATGACACGGTTGTAATCATGTATAGTCTTTACACTGACTGGGTAACACGCAACAAGAAGAGTTTGTACTGTACCTTGTGACACATGATCATAATAGACACAACTAACGATTGGGTTAACATATGAGGAGCTTTTGACGGCACTGGGCCTATACTCGCTGGAGTTTAGAAGGATGAGGGGGATCTAATTGAATAGTGGACGGCTTGAATAGAGTGGAGAGGATGCTTCCACTAGTGGGAGAGTCTAAGACTAGAGGTCACAGCCTCAGAATTAGAGGGCGTTCCCTCAGGAAGGCGATGAGAAGGAATTTCTTTAGTCAGAGGGTGGTGAATCTGTGGAACTCATTGCCACAGACGGCTGTGGAGGCCACAAGTCAGTGGATATTTTTAAGGCAGAGATAGATAAATTCTTGTCTGAAGAAGGGTTTCGGCCCGAAACGTCGCCTGTTTCCTTCGCTCCATAGATGCTGCTGCTGCACCCGCTGAGTTTCTCCAGCTTTTTTGTGTACCTTAGATAAATTCTTGATTAGTGCGGGTGTCAGAGGTTATGGGGAGAAGGCAGGAGAATGGGGTTAGGAGAGAGAGATAGATCAGCCATGATTGAATGGTGGAGTAGACTTGATGGGCCGAGTGGGGGGTGAGGGTGGGGCGGTATTGAGGGAGGGGCGGTATTGAGGGAGGGGTGGTACTGACGAGCCCTGCTGTACTAGGGAAGGGGGTATACTGACAGAATACTGTGCTACAATGGGCTGGCCCATTGCTACACAAATACAAGTCTCTGTTCTACTTGAAAGAACATAAACGCTGTGTCGAGCTGACCTCCCCTGATCTCATTTGTAAAAGGATTTGCAGGAGCATTGCTGAACCAGAGGATATTTCTGACACATCGCGGCGTTCACTGGCCTCGCATGCCCGACAGTTTTTATTGAATAAAGGCGTCTTTTTGAAAGACCAATTGTACATGTTGGTAAAGCTGCCAGAGCCGGCACTTCTCACATGGTCAGTTGCAGAGATCTCTTGTGTAAGCCTTCTCCTGCGGAGTATCACATGTTCTCCTCACGC
The DNA here is from genome assembly GCF_010909765.2 of Amblyraja radiata. Lineage (NCBI taxonomy): Eukaryota > Metazoa > Chordata > Chondrichthyes > Rajiformes > Rajidae > Amblyraja > Amblyraja radiata. The sequence continues at coordinate 793,931 of NC_045999.1, read as the reverse complement.
CCCGTTACAGGAAGGGTGTAGATGCTTTGGGGAAGGTGCAGGTGGGGTTCACCAGGATGCTTCCTACATTCGGGGCTGTAGGGGTGACGGGAGGTTGGACAGACCTGCAACACTTGGATATGCAGGAAATGGATGGATATTCATCTACAAGCAGAGATTAGTTTAACTTGGCACCATGCCTTCAGAGAGTGGTGAGGACAGTGAAAAAAATCATTGGGACTTCTCTTCCTTCCATCATGGACATGGGGTACAAGCGCTGTCTGATTAGAGCTAAGGGCATTACCAGAGCCCCCACACACCCACAATTTGGACTGTTTATACTGCTTAACTCTGGGAGGAGGTACCGCAGCATGAAGAGCGGGACAACCAGGTTCTGCAACAGCTTCATCCCCCAGGCCATAAGATTACTGAACAATCAACAAAACTGAGGCTAGAACTTTTTAAATATCGACACTTTTTTTTTTTTTACTTTTTATATATATTTATTTTACAGAACCATGCACATGAGGCATTTTTATGGACCCACCTAGCACTTTTACTTTTACTATTTACCTGATTGGAGAGTCAAATGCAACGAAATTTCGTTCAAGGTGCACTGTGTCTAGGTGTATATCTGAATGACAATAAAAGTTTTCATTCATTCATTCATTCATTCATGTGTGGCACAGACATTGTGGGCCGAATGGCCTGTTCCATGGTCCATGTTTGTACATCTGGGCACCAGACGAGAAGGTTTTCACCAGGAACAAGTAGTGCAAAGAGAAAGACACCAGACTATAGAATACAGCCACAGAGAGAGTGCAGATTAAAAAAAAGTGCAAGGTCGGCGATGAGGTTGGTTGGGAGATTGGGACTACACTGCAGTTAATGAGAGATTATTCAGTAGAATGGAGAGCGGGGAAGAAGCTGTTCCTGAATCTGGTGCCGCGCGCTTTCAAGCTTCTGTATCTTCTGCCTGACGGGACGGGGGGGAAAGAGAGAATAACCAGGGTGTGAGTGGCCCTTGATTATGTTGGCTGCTTCCCCGAGGCAGCGTGGTGTAGATGGAGTCGATGGTGGGGTTGAGGGGAGGCTGGTGTGTGTGATGGACTAGGCTGCATCTACAATTCTCTGTATCTAGCTGTGGGCCGAAGGGCCTGTTCCTGCTCTGTCCTGTTCGATGTAACTGTCTTCACCCAGACGGTGGCATCTGTGGGACCTTCCAGCCAGCAGCCCCGTGGAGCAGCTGTACTTGGGCAACCTGATAGGATGATTCCCACAGTGCACAGTTTTCCCTCTCAACTTCAAGCTGTGCCCTCTAATTTCAGACTCCCCAACCCTGGGTAAAGACCCTGAGCAGCTAACACCCGCACCCCTGTTGTAAGGTCACCCCTCAACCTCCCGCACTCCAGTATCAGCCGTCTACCCAACCTCGTCTTGTAACTCAAGTCCTGCTATCGTGCGGTGGTTTCTCTCATTGTCCGTGTCAGTGAGGTGTGGACTGTGTTTGTGGATCAGAGTGGATCAGAGTGCCTGGTGCAGGGACTGAGGTGCCGGGTGTGGGGAGAGTGTGGAGAGGGCCAGCGCTGGTGACAGGGACCACAGGATGACTGATAAACGAGGCCACGTTCCTGACTCCATCAACATCGGACCTCTGCCCTCAGTGGAGAGCTTCAGCTCCCAGACGAAGATTAATTATTCCTGGGAAACCGTTGCCAGTGATCCCACACACAGTTTTGAAAGGGCAGATTTAAATGGGTCAGGAAGACCAAGACTTGTAAATATATAACATTACCTCTGGTAATTATCTTACTGACGTAACTGCAGTCTGTTTGTTGTCCTTGCAATTACCGTAGACGCATAAACTTTAATTAAGGGCAGTTTCCACCAACTGGTGGGTGAGGTTGTCAAACGCAAAGTTCACCAATCGCCAATCGGGGTGCGTGCAAACTCCGCGCAGGCAGACGGACAGCAGTGGAGGCCAGGGTTGGAGCCGGGCCGGGCACTGGGAGCCACACAGCTCTGCCTGCATGGAGGATTCTTCCCGGAGAGATCAGAGGGACAAGGGGGAGAGAGAGGGAAGGAGGAAAGAGAGAGAGGGAGAGAGAGAAGGTTAGAGGAGGAGCAGGAACGAAGGCCGGGCAGTAACTCCTGGCATTGGCCAGATGGTCTAAACATCCATCATCACATTGAATGGCGGTGCTGGCTCGAAGGGCCAAATGGCCTCTACTCCTGCACCTAATGTCTATTGTGAATATGGTGCTCTAGAAAGGCTTCGCTCTGTCACACCCAATGAGGTACAGCGGTTAGTTCTGCTGCCTCACCGCGCCAGAGACCCGAGTTCGATCCAGACCTGTGTGGAGTTTGCTCGTTCTCCCGGTGACCACGTGGGTTTCCTCCGGGTGCTCCAGGTTCCTCCCCACATCCCAAAGACAATCCCACATCACATCACAGCACAGCAGGAGGTCCCAGTAAAGTGGCTCACTGCTGGAAAGCATCCTTGACTCTGGCCGGAGACGGGATGGAGGGGAGGGGTGGGGTGAGGATGGGCAGGGGGGGGGGGTGGTGGGGGGGTAACTGAGGGGTGAAGAGGGGAAGGGGTTTGAATTTGTCATTCCAAATCCCAAGGGACCACATGAATTCTTCAATCTCAGGTAACAGTCTCCCTTGTCTCCCCCCCCCATGTACACTCAACCCCCCCTTCCCCTGTACACTCATCTCCCCCCCCCCTGTACACTCAACCCCCCCCATGTAAACCCCCCCCCCCATGTACACTCATCTCCCATCTCCTAAACACCCATTTTATTTTACCCCCTAAATGTTCCCCCACCCACCTTGCACCCCAGCTCCCCCCTCTCCCCCCCCCCCATTTTCTGCCACTCTGACACCTCCAGCCTTTGTCACTTACTCCACCCCTTCACCAACCACCCCCTCACCTGTATCCACCTCATCCCTGCTCCATCAGTCTCAAACATGGACAACAGGTGCAGGAGTAGAGGCCATTCGGCCCTTCGAGCCAGCACCGCCATTCACTGTGATCACGGCTGATCATCCACAATCAGTGCCCCGTTCCTGCCTTCTCCCCATATCCCCTGACACCGAATAAGGGTCCCGACCTGAAACGTTATCCATCCACAGATGCTGCCTGACCCGCTGCGTAGCTCCAGCACCTTGTGTTTGGTTCAGGATGTTGCGAGCAGTGGGAATGGGAGCAGAAACTCGGGGAGATGGAGATCAGGGTCGGCTGTTTGCTTAAAGCTTTAATTAAATTTCTCCCAGTAACTTAAAAGTGGGTCGCGAGGCTCGGAGGTGTTTTCACGAGGGATCTTCTCCGCGTTTGCTTTGATGGCTGTGTAGCTGCAGCAGTTTCACGTTTAATATCCATTCCTTCAGAGATCTGTCAGGATTTCTGCAAACACACAACCCCCGCCTGCTCCAGTGGAAACCACTGAAGTTTAATTACAGTGAAATAAAGATTCTCCGCAGCAGCCCGGCTGGGCCCAGTGACTGCTCCCAACTCCCAAAACATCCACACTCCCCCCCAGAGTAACCACCCCCCCCTCCCTCCCAGAGTAACACTCCCCCACTCCCAGAGTAACAACCCCTCCCAGAGTAACAATCCCCCACTCCCAGAGTGACAACCCCCCTCCCAGAGTAACAATCCCCCACTCCCAGAGTAACAACCCCCTCCCAGAGTAACAACCCCCTCCCAGAGTAACAACCCCCTCCCAGAGTAACAACCCCCTCCCAGAGTAACAACCCCCCTCCCAGAGTAACAATCCCCCACCCCCATAGTAACAACCCCCCTCCCAGAGTAACAATCCCCCACTCCCAGAGTAACAACCCCCTCCCAGAGTAACAATCCCCCACTCCCAGAGTAACAACCGCCTCCCAGAGTAACAATCCCCCTCCCAGAGTAACAATCCCCCACTCCCAGAGTAACAACCCCCTC
>NC_045999.1:612500-785000 GCF_010909765.2 Amblyraja radiata | reverse complement strand
CTCAACATCCACGCCATCCACAACTACTCCTTCAAGCGCCTGTACCGCCTGAAGGTGTTAGAGGTGTCGGACTGGCCCTACCTGAACACGCTGACCCCCAACTGCCTGTACGGCCTCAACCTCACCTCCCTGACCATCAGCAGCTGCAACCTGTCCTCTGTTCCCTACCTGGCCGTCAGACACCTGGTCTACCTGCGCTTCTTCAACCTGTCCTTCAACCCCATCTCCACAGTGCAAGGCCACCTGTTGCAGGAGTTACTGCGGCTTCAGGAGATCCACCTGGCCGGGGGCAGGTTGTCCACACTTGACCCCTACGCCTTCCGTGGCCTGAGCCACCTGCGGCTGCTCAACGTGTCGGCCAACGCGCTGACCACGCTGGAAGAGAGCGTCTTCCACTCGGTGGGGAACCTGGAGACCCTCATCATGGACCGCAACCCGCTGGCCTGCGACTGCCGCCTGCTATGGATCTTCCGCCGGCGTTGGAGGCTCAACTTCAACCGGGAACAGCCGGTGTGTGCGTCGCCGGAGATGGTCCAAGGCAAAGAGTTCAAGGACTTCCCCGACGTGTTGCCGCCCAGCTACTTCACCTGTCGCCGGGCCCGTATCCGTGACAAGGCGCCGCAGACGGTGCGGGTGGACGAGGGACATACGGTACATTTCCAATGCCGGGCCGATGGTGATCCGGCCCCGGTCATTCTGTGGCTGTCCCCCCGCAAGAGGCACATCTCCGGCCGCAGCTCCGGCCGCCTCACCGTCTTCCCGGACGGGACATTGGAGGTTCGCTACGCCCAGATACAGGACAACGGGACCTACATGTGTGTGGCCATGAATGCTGGCGGCAACGACACCACCAGCGCCCGGCTCCTGGTCCGTGGGTACTCGGCTCAAGGGAACAGATCCCTCGGCTTCATCACCAACCAGCCCAGTGATGCCGCACACAACTCCACCCGCCCATCCGTGCCTTTCCCCTTCGACATCAAGACACTGATCATCGCCACCACCATGGGCTTCATCTCCTTCCTCGGGGTCGTTCTCTTCTGCCTGGTCTTGCTCTTCCTGTGGAGCCGCGGTAAAGGCAACACCAAACACAACATCGAGATCGAGTACGTGCCCAGGAAATCTGACGCCGGCATCGGGACCGCTGATGCTCCCAGGAAATTCAACATGAAGATGATCTGACACTCTGCTCTCACCCGGATCTGCCCCACATAGCACACACGCACTTACACACACACACACACACACACACACTTACTCACACTCACACACACACACACACACACACTCACACACACTTACACACACTCACACACGCACTTACACACACAAAATCTTACACTCGCACACACACATACTCTCACACTCACTCACACATTCATTCACTCACTCACGCACATACACACACACTCGCTCAGACACATATACTCACACACTCTCACACGCATATTCACTCACACTCATACGCACATATTCTCACTCACGCACCCCCACACTTACACACACACACACACACACACACACACACACTTACACACACACACACACACACACTTACACACACACACACACACACTTACACACACACACACACACACACACACACACACACCCACACACACACACACACACACACTCACACACACACTGGACCCACTCACCTGAACGAAGAACTATTTTAAATAGAGAACTACAAAACAAAGACAAATCTCTGCAAGAATCACTGATTTTTGAAAGTGCTGTTTTGAAGAAGTTGTGTTTCTAGCGGCAGTGGGTGCGAGGATCGGGGCCAGGCCTCGTCTTTTTTTCTATGTGAAGGTGATAAATATTTTCGCAAACTCCGAGGAGGGAATGTGTCTGCCGCCGCCTTTGTCCGGCTCCGTGCCTGGGGAGACCCCTCACTGGAGGGGGGGGGGGCACCGTGACAATCCCCACCCCCACCCCCACCCTCAACCCCCTCCCCCGTTAACCCCCCTCGTCAATCCCCACCCCCCATCCTCAACCCCCTCCCGTCTGGGACACTACAATTCACTCCCCCTCCATCCTCCGACACCCTTTTGTCTCTCCTTCACCTCTACAGTACTTATTCCACCCATCTGCCAATCACCCCCTCCTCACCTGCATCCACCTATCACTCGCATGCCTCTGAACTGCTCCCCTCCCCCCACCTTTTGTTTCCAGCTTTGTCCCCCCCCCCCCCCCCCCACTTCAGTCTCAAGAAGGTTCCCAATTCAAAACCTGGCCTGCCCATTCCCTCCACAGATGCTGCCTGACCCGCTGAGTCCCCCAGCGCTCAGTCACAGAGTCACACAGCACGGAAACAGGCCCTTCGGCCCAACTCAACCATGCCGACCAAGATGCCCCATCTACACTAGTCCCATTTGCCCGCGTTGGGCCCATGTCCCTCTAAATCGTTCCTATCCATGTACCTGTTCAAATGTTGTTATACTACCCCCTCTGGCAGCTTGTTCCATACGCCCACCACCCTCTGTGTGAAAATGGTGCCCCTCAGTTTCCCATCTCACCATGAACCTATTCTTGACTGCTCTGCCCTGGGTAAAAGGCCCTGTGCTTTCACCCTATCTATTCCCCTCATGATCTCATGCCTGTATGAGATCACCCCTCAGCCTCCTGCTCTCCAGTCCCAGTCTGCTCAACCTGTCCCTGTAGCTCAGACCCTCGAGTCCTGGCAACATCTTTGTAAGTCTCTGCACTCTTTCCAGCCTAATTCCTACAGTGAGGTGACCAAAACTGGGCGCAATATTCCAAGTGCGGCCTCACCAACAATCAGATCAGTCAGTGGAACAGTCGGCCATTTAGGACTGAGATGAGGAAAAGGCCTCTTCACCCAGAGAGTTGTGAATCTGTGGAATTCTCCACCACAGAGGGCGGTGGAGGGCGATTCACGGGATGTTTTCAAGAGAGAGTTAGATTTAGCTCTTAGGGCTAACGCAATCAAGGGATATGGGGAGAAGGCAGGAACGGAGTACTGATTGGGGATGATCAGCCATGATCATATTGAACGGCGGTGCTGGCTCGAAGGGCCGAATGGCCGACTCCTGCACCTATTTTCTATGTTTCTAGGACATGAAGACAAGGACCAGCCCCACCACACATCACCCTGAGCAGAACTCTGCAATGTCCACCCACCCCACCCCACCTCCCCCCACCTGTCCTCTCTGACACAGGGCAGGGGTCTCCTGACCCAAGTAGATGGTCCTGGTCCCACTGTCTACGCCATCACAGTACCAACCCCCCCCCCCCCCCCGAGTGAAACACGCGCAGATCAATATTACAGACAGTGGTGCAGCGGGTAGAGCTGCTGCCTCACAGCGCCAGAGACCTGGGCTCTCGGATACTGTCTGTGTGGAGTTTGCACGTTCTCTCTGTCGGTTCTTCCCCGCGCGGGTTTTCTCCGGGTGCTCCGGTTTCCTCCCACATCCCAAAGACGTGCAGGTTTGTAGATTAATTGGTCTCCTGTAAATTGTGTAGGGAGTGGATGAGAGAGTGGGATAGCATAGAACTAGTGTGAAGGGGCGACCGATGGTCTGGGTGGGCCGAAGGGCCTGTTTCCGTGCTGTATCCTTCAATCAATCAATCAATCAATTGGAGTCTCACATTGTTTAAAACGTTACTCTGGGAGATCAGGGTGATGTTGTGACTGGCTGATTAAACCTCACCCCCCCCTCTCTCTCCCATCTCTCACCCACCCTCTGCCTGTCTGTCCCCTCCCTCACCCCCCCCCCCTCTCAGCCCCCCACCCCCTCTCACCCCCCCCCCCTCTCACTCCCCTCTCCCTCTCACCCCATCTCTCAGCCCCCCCCTCATCCCCCACTCTGCCTGTCTGTCCCCTCCCCTCACCCCCCTCCATCCTCTCCCTTTCCTTCCTCTCCCCCCCCCCCCTCACCCCCTGTGCCCGCCCTCACTCCCATCCTCCCTCTCCCCCTCACCCCCTGTGCCCCCCCCCCCAGGCAGGGGTCCGGACAGCGGCGGCAGGACATGTTCACCTCCAGCTGTAAATACTGAAAGGCAGCATTTTTATCAGATTATTCTGAGCACAAAACCTGGGTGTGCGGGAGGGGGGGAAGGGAAACAGGTAACAAGATGACCCCTGGTGTCTGAGGATGTGACGCTGTTGGTTTGTGTAAGAGAAGTATAAATATATATATATGGAACTTTCCTTCACTAAACTTCCATGATGTCTTTTATATTAAACAAGAAAAACTGAGGTTATCTGGTGTGTTTTGTATCGTTGCCCCAGTGTGATTGCTGGTCTCAATGGTTCTGAAGAAGGGTCTCGACCCGAAGTGTTGCCTATACCTTCTCTCCAGAGATGCTGCCTGTCCCGCTGAGTTGCTCCAGAGATGCTGCCTGTCCCGCTGAGTCTGCTATCACCGACCATCAGGTTCACGGTAGTTTGCCAGTGTCCACACTGAGAGGGAGTATGTGGAGTCTTGGGCTTTTCTCCCATTCTCTTTAAGTGTTTTTGTTTGTGCAACAAATGGGAGGAGGTTCCCAGTTGATGAATAAAGGGGCAACACCGGCAGCCTCTGCCCAACGTTTGTTGTCGACCTTGTGTGTGAAACATTCAGCTCCAGCCCCAGTAACCCACGGCCAGTGGCAACCTGCATCACAGCATGACACTGTGTCCATGCATGTGAGTATATGTGTGTGTACATGTGTGTGTGTACATGTGTGTGTGTACATTTGTATGTGTCCATTTGTATGTGTGCGTACATGTATGTGTGTGTGTACGTGTGTGTCCATTTGTATGTGTGTACATGTATGTATGTGTGTGTACGTGTGTGTGTGTACATGTATGTATGTGTGTGTACATGTGTGTACATATGTATGCGTGTGTGTGTACATGTGTGTGTACATTTGTATGTGTGTACATGTATGTATGTGTGTACATGTATGTGTGTGTGTGTGTACGTGTGTGTGTCCATTTGTATGTGTGTACATGTATGTGTGTGTACATGTGTGTGTGTCCATTTGTATGTATGTGTGTGTACGTGTGTGTGTGTGTACATATGTATGCGTGTCTGTACGTGTGAGTCTGCATGAGAGCGTGTGTGTGTCCGTGTGCACATATATGTGTGGGTTAGATTGTGACTGAGAATGTGAATGTGTCAGTTTAGTTTATTGTCACGTGTACCGAGGTACAGTGAAAAGCTTTGTTGCGTGCTAACCAGTTAGTGGAAAGACAATACATGATTACAATCAATCCATTTACAATGTACAGACACATGATAAAGGAATAACGTTTAGTGCAGGATAACGGCAGCAAAGTCCGATCAAGGATAGTCCGAGGGTCACCAATGAGGTAGATAGTTGTTCAGTACTGCTGTGCATGTGTGTGTTAGATTGTGAGTGTAAGCATGTGTTTGTGTGTGTACGTGCATGTGTGCACGTGCGTGTACATCTGTGTGTACATGCGTGTGTGTGTACGTGCATGTGTGTACGTCCATATGCGTGTACGTATGTGCATATGTGTGTGTGTATGTACGTGTGTGTGTACATGCATGTGCGTGCGTGCTCTTGTGTGCATGCATGTGTACGTGGGTACACGTGTGTGCGTATTTTCAGGTGTAGAGGTCAAAGTTACATAGGTTGGACACTGTGCCGCTCCATTGACGTTCCAGGAACAGATCGTGTGGCAGGTTGGTCAGTATCACTGCTGGGACCGTGTGCTGGGACCGTGTGCTGGGATCGTGTGCTGGGACCGTGTGTGTTGGGACCGTGTGTGCTGGGACCGTGTGCTGGGACCATGTGTGTTGGGACCGTGTGCTGGGACCGTGTGTGCTGGGACCATGTGCTGGGACCATGTGTGTTGGGACCGTGTGCTGGGACCGTGTGTGTTGGGACCGTGTGCTGGGACCGTGTATGTTGGGACCGTGTGTGCTGGGACCGTGTGCTGGGACCGTGTGCTGGGACCGTGTGTGCTGGGACCGTGTGCTGGGACCGTGTGCTGGGACCGTGTGTGCTGGGACCGTGTGCTGGGACCGTGTGCTGGGACCGTGTGTGCTGGGACCGTGTGCTGGGACCTTGTGCTGGGACCGTGTGCTGGGACCGTGTGTGCTGGGACCGTGTGCTGGGACCGTGTGTGCTGGGACCATGTGCTGGGACCATGTGCTGGGACCGTGTGCTGGGACCGTGTGTGCTGGGACCGTGTGCTGGGATCGTGTGCTGGGACCATGTGTGTTGGGACCGTGTGCTGGGACCATGTGCTGGGATCGTGTGCTGGGACCATGTGCTGGGACCGTGTGCTGGGACCGTGTGCTGGGACCATGTGCTGGGACCGTGTGCTGGGACCGTGTGTGCTGGGACCGTGTGTGCTGGGACCGTGTGCTGGGACCGTGTGCTGGGACCATGTGTGCTGGGACCGTGTGTGCTGGGATCATGTGCTGGGACCATGTGCTGGGACCGTGTGTGCTGGGACCGTGTGCTGGGACCATGTGTGCTGGGACCGTGTGCTGGGACCGTGTGCTGGGACCGTGTGCTGGGACCGTGTGCTGGGACCGTGTGCTGGGACCGTGTGCTGGGATCGTGTGCTAGGACCATGTGCTGGGACCATGTGCTGGGACCATGTGCTGGGACCGTGTGTGCTGGGACCGTGTGCTGGGACCGTGTGCTGGGACCGTGTGCTGGGACCGTGTGCTGGGATCGTGTGCTAGGACCATGTGCTGGGACCATGTGCTGGGACCGTGTGCTGGGACCGTGTGCTGGGACCGTGTGCTGGGATCGTGTGCTGGGACCGTGTGCTGGGACCGTGTGCTGGGACCGTGTGCTGGGACCGTGTGCTGGGACCGTGTGCTGGGACCGTGTGCTGGGACCGTGTGCTGGGATCGTGTGCTGGGACCGTGTGCTGGGACCGTGTGCTGGGATCGTGTGCTGGGACCGTGTGCTGGGACCGTGTGCTGGGATCGTGTGCTGGGACCGTGTGCTGGGATCGTGTGCTGGGATCATGTGTGCTGGGATCGTGTGCTGGGACCGTGTGTGCTGGGATCGTGTGCTGGGACCTTGTGCTGGGATCGTGTGTGCTGGGACCGTGTGTGCTGGGACCGTGTGCTGGGACCGTGTGCTGGGACCTTGTGCTGGGACCATGTGCTGGGATCGTGTGCTGGGACCGTGTGCTGGGACCTTGTGCTGGGACCGTGTGCTGGGACCGTGTGTGCTGGGACCATGTGCTGGGACCATGTGCTGGGACCTTGTGCTGGGACCTTGTGCTGGGACCGTGTGCTGGGACCATGTGCTGGGATTACATTAATTCCATCCCTATGTGAGGTTGTTCGGGATGACTGGGATCGGACTGTGTAACTTGGTTCTGGGTTGGGTACTCGGGATGTCAGACTGGGGTTAGTGGGGTGAGATGTGGGAATGTTGCGGGCAGTCGACCTGCCTCTGTAGGAACTATCTGATGCCAGGCCACCACGACACAAGGGACCAGCCCCTGACCCACACAACCCACCTTCTAAATCCCACCTGGAATTGGGAAGAGGTGGGAACTGAACTCACAACCAGGAACACATCAGGCCCGGCGTCACGGTCCCTGGTCTCTATAACGGGCGGGTTCTGGAGGTACAAGGGTGGCCCAATGTATGGGACAGACTAACTAACTACCACGACAATCTCTCTCAGTCCCAGTACAGTACAACACTCCCACACACCCCACTTACAATGCAAACTTTCCTGTAAATATCCCCACAATAATAAATAACTCGGTGTAAAGTTTAAGATGGAAACCAATAGTTTATTGATGATGTTTTCTCCCCTGAGGATGTAGCCTGTGACTTATTGACTGAGTGTTACTGAGTTAACACAGCCCGCATGGATAGACAGCTGCGGACTATCTACTGAAGACTCACAGATCAGCTCCAGGTCAGATACACTGCGTAACCCTCCACACTGACCCATCACACACTCCAGGGGTCGGATGGACTTGTGCCTCCTGTAAGGACACATAAAAGCTGGAGTAACTCAGCGGGACAGGCAGCATCTCTAGAGAGAAGGAACGGGTGACGTTTCAGGTTGAGACCCTTCTTCTGACTTTAATTTTAACTTTAGCCACTCGTTGTCCTCTGTACATGTCGGTCGAAGCTATGAGTCCGTTTTCCTGTGCCCACCAGCCTAGTACCATACATTGCTTCTCTGCTTAATACCCATGCCTTAATGCTTATAGAAACATAGACAATAGGTGCAGGAGGAGGCCATTTGGCCCTTCGAGCCAGCACCGCCATTCATTGTGATCATGGCTGATCATCCCCAATCAGTAACCCGTGCCTGCCTTCACCCCATATCCCTTGACTCCACTAGCCCCTAGAGCTCTATCTATCTCTCTTTTAAATTCATCCAGTGAATTGGCCTCCACTGCCCTCTGTGGCAGGGAATTCCACAAATTCACAACTCTGGGTGAAAACGTTTTTTCTCATCTCAGTTTTAAATGGCCTCCCCTTTATTCTTAGTCTGTGGCCCCTGGTTCTGGACTCGCCCAACATTGGGAACATTTTTCCTGCATCTAGCTTGTCCAGTCCTTTTATCATTTTATACGCTTCTATAAGATGCCCTCTCATCCTTCTAAATTCCAGTGAATACAAGGCCAGTCTTTCCAATCTTTCCTCATATGACAGTCCCGCCATCCCAGGGATTAACCTCGTGAACCTAAGGTGCACTGCCTCACTAGCAAGAATGTCCTTCCTCAAATTAGGAGATCAAAACTGCACACAATACTCCAGGTGTGGTCTCACTGGGGCCCTGTACAACTGCAGAAGGACCTCTTTACTCCTATACTCAAATATTCAGTCTACCCAATACTATTTCTCGCCTAATGCAGATTTCTTTCAGTTCCTCTGTCTCCCTAGATCCTCTGTCCTCCAGTACATCCTCACTAAGGAAGACACAAACAAAGTACCTGTTCAACTCTTCTGCCATTTCCTTGTTCCCCATAATAATTTCACCTGTTTCTGCCTTCAAGGGACCCACATTTGTCTTTACTAATCTTTTTCTCTTAACATACCTAAAGGAGCTTTTACTATCTTTTATATTCCTGGCCAGCTTCCCCTCATGCTTCATCTTTTCAGCCCATATTGCCCTTTTTGTTACCTTCTGTAGTCCTTTGAAAGTTTCAAAATCCTCTGGCTTCCAGCTACTCTTTGCTGTGTATTACATCTTTTCTTTTAGTTTTATTCCATCCCTAACTTCCCTTGTCAGCCACGGTCGCCTCTTACTCCCCTTAGAATCTTTCTTCCTCCTTTGATGAATTCTGATGTCACCCAATCCCCTAGCTTGCTGCTTCCTTTGATGTAATACCATCTTTAACTTTATTTAATAGCTGTGTCTGGACGACTTTTCTCAACTTTTCTTTGCCGAAGGGATTTCAGTTTGAAAGTGAATGTGAGCCTTGCTTGTTTACTGTCGGTGTTCCAATATATCCCGGGGTACAGAATAATGAACGGCATAGATAGAGTGGATGTGGAGAGGATGTTTCCACTGGTGGGAGAGTCTAGGACCAGAGGTCACAGCCTCAGAATTAAAGGGCGCTCGTTTAGAAAGGAGGTGAGGAGGAACCTCTTCAGTCATAGGGTAGTGAATCTGTGGAACTCATTGCCACAGGGGGCTGTGGAGGCCAAGTCAGTGGATATTTTTAAGGCAGAGATAGACAAATTCTTGATTAGAACGGGTGTCAAGGGTTACGGGTTAGGAGGCAGAGATCAGCCATGAATGAAGGGGCCGAATGGCCTAATTCTACTCCTAGAAATTGTGAATGTGAACTTATGCCCGCCCACATCTCTCCCCTCCTGCACTCATAGATGCTGATTTAGGATTCTGCACGAAACACAAAGTGCTGGAGGAACTCAGCGAGTCAGGCAGCATCTGTGGAAGGGTGATGACAGGTGATGTTACAGGCCAGGACTCTGCTTCAGCCCTGAACACCCTGCTCCCAGACTGGACACCCACCCCCGTCCCACTCCCCACCCTATACCACATATGGGATGAGAATGGAGGATGAGTGGGATGGAGCAAGGGGGCGATGTGGACAGGGTGGGGGTGGGGGTGGGTGTGACACCACGTCTGTACCCCATCTACATTGCCCCATGTCGGGAGACTCTGGGAAATACTTTCATCCCCCCTCGCCTGCCCCTGTCTCCAGCCCCCCACTCCCACCCCCAGGGTGAAGCGGCCACAGAGGGGAGACTGCGAGATCCGTCTGTAAACTGGCGCCGACATTTTCCACTTCACTGATTTGAAATGTTCTTATTCTTGACGAATTCTGCGGCAAAAATATAATTGTCTAGAATTTAGTTCCACATTCTAATGAATGTTGCCCCGAGGCCTGTTATATTTGCTGGTGTTTGTCGCGCCTGGCTGGGCTTTATACAACTGTACACACACACACACACATCTCACTCAGAGAGTTTCACGTCTAAAGTCTAAGGTCCACATCAGCAGCTGCACTGACTGACTCGCGCCGACAGCTGTGTGTGTGGACAGAGTGGACACTGTGTGTGTGGACAGACACTAAATGCTGCAGTAACTCAGCAGGACAGGTAGCATCTGTGGAGAGAAGGAATGGGTGACGTTTCTGGTCGAGACCCTTCTTCAGACCATGGGTTTCTTCAGACTGGAGAAGGGTCTCGACCCGAAACGTCACCCATTCCTTCTCTCCACAGATGCTGCCTGACCCGCTGAGTTACTCCAGCATTTTGTGACTATCTTCGGTTTAAAACCAGCATCTGCAGTTCCTTCCTACACACTGTGTGGACAGAGCAGTGCGCTGGACATTGACAGTGGAAACTGGACTGAACCTTGGCATTGAGTGTCCAGGGATGGGGACCAAGGACCGATGGACAGCGACCCCCCCCCCCCCACCCACATCACCTGCCTGAACCCCCTCCCCAACCAACCGACCTCACACCCCACAAATTCTCTCGGCGAATGGTGGAGAGAAAATCCACAAAGCCACGAATTAAAATACATGTCAAAGTAATTGAACATAAATAGGGATTGATCTGGTTTAGTCTGTTGTTGGTTTAAAGCTCACAGTTTAATTAAAGGATGAATGAAGCGCGGAGCAGAGCTGCAATCCCTGGAGAACCCCCCCCCCCCCCACACATCTGGAGACCCCACTACACCTCTGGGGACCCCCCTCCACCTCTGGAGACCTCCTCTCCACATCTGGAGACCCCCCTCTCCACATCTGGAGACCCCCCCTCCACCTCTGGAGACCCTCCTCTCCACATCTGGAGACCCCCCTCTCCACATCTGGAGACCCCCCCCTCCACCTCTGGAGAACCCCCTCTCCACATCTGTAGACCTCCTCTGCACATCTGTCAAGGCACCTTGACACGCAGAACCCACGGCCTGTAAACTCTGATGTAACCTGCGTGACCCCCTCACCCACCCACCCACCCACCCCAGGGCGGTCTCTGTCCGTGACTCCCCCACCCCCCTCCCTTCCTTTTTTGAAGGTGATGTTTCGGGTCAGGACCCTTCTTCAGACTGATGATGGTGGGGGAGGGGGAAGCGGGGAGGGGGGAGTGGGAGGGGGTAAAATCGGCCGAGTGGTGGCTGGATACAGGGGAGGAGGTTGAATGGTGCATCTGTGAATTGTCCAGTGTGCCATTTAGTGTGAACAGATTTAAGACGCCACCCTCGGCAAACTGACGGTGTGATTTAGTTTCCAACACTGAAGGCTTTGTTACATGTCCACATGCCCGGGAATGGGAGAATGTGTCAGTATTGATGTGAAAAATGTTCCGTGATATCCCAGTCCCTGTAACACCAGTGTACCCCTACACTCCCCCCTCTGTGTACAGACCCTGTACCGTGTACACCCAGTGTCCAGTCCCTCTACTCCCATCCCTGTAACTCCACATTCGCCCTTTCCCAGATTCCGCCCTGTTCCAGCCTCTGCTCCGCTCAGCCCAGAAGCTGCTGTTATTCCTGCAATGCCCCTGGTCGTTGCTGCCAGTGCTCTGTGTGTGAGAGGGAGGGAGAGGGATGGTGGGAGCCAGTGAGGCAGGGAGAGGGAGGCAGGGAGAGGGATGGTGGGAGCCAGTGAGGCAGGGAGAGGGAGGCAGGGAGAGGGAGGCTTGGTGAACGTGCTGGCTGGCGTCAGATCCAGGGCAGCTGGACTTGCTCACTATCTCCTGCACTGAATGTGATTGATATTTTCATTGATCAACATGATTGATTCCCTGCAGATGCCACATGTCCGTGGAGCCTGCAACGATGCCAAGTCTTCTTATTGAATCCTGGGCAGCTCCGGCTCACATGGGCAGCTGGTCAGTTCATCGTGGGACCGGCTGCACGTTGACGGATATCTCCCGTCAGCCCGGTAACCTGGTCGAGGAACACAGGTGGTGTTCCAGCTGTGGCCAGAGGTGCAGACAGCTGCACAACGCTGGTGAGTTGGGTGAAGCTGGTCCGACCAGCAGGGGAGGTGGACGGTCAAGGCTGAGGATGTTTGGGAGATGGGACAGTGAACGGCAGTGATTCGGTCAACTCTACCCAGAGTACAGGCCCTGAAGGTGTGAGTCTACCCAGAGTACAGGCCCTGAAGGTGTGAGTCTACCTGGGGTACAGTTGCTGATGGAGCGATATTAATTCCACTCACACTAGCATTGCCCTGTCTACATTGGCTGATGGTCCATTGGTAAATCGGACACGCACAGCGCTTGTAAGCTTTATACAAATCATTTAATTACAATTTAAATTGTTCTTGCAGAATTAAAGTAGCCAGAGGTAGTTATTTTGGTTGTAAATGACTGTAATTTAATGTAAACGTCGGAGAACTGACTTTGCCCCACGGGGAATGTAACACAAGTGTCCCGATCACAGAATCTGAAATCACAGCAACAATAATCACCAGAAACACTCAGTACGTCAGGCAGGGTGTGTGTGGGTCACTCCCTCAACCACTCTTCCTCTCCCATTCAACCCCTCTCCCCCTCACCCACTCTCCCCCTCACCCACTCTCCCCCTCTCCCCTCACCCCCTCTCCCATTCACCTCCTCACCCCCTCACCCCCTCACCCACTCTCCCCTCACCCCCTCACCCCTCTCCCCTCACCCCTCTCCCCTCTCCCCCTCTCCCCCCTCCCCCCCCCCCCTCCACCCCATCACCCACTCTCCCCTCATCCCCTCCACCACTCCCCTCACCACCCTCTACTCCCCGTCCCCCCCCTCAACCCCTCACCCCCTCACCCCTCACCCCTCACCCACTCTCCCCCCTCACCCCCTCTCCCCCTCACCCCCTCCACCCCTATCACCCACTCGCCACCTCTCCCCTCCCCACTCTTCCCTCAACCCTCCCCTCACCCCCTCCCCGCACCCCCTCTCCCCCTCACCCACTCACCCCCTCACCCAATCTCCCCCCCGCCTCCCCCTCACCCACTCTCCCCTCAACCCCTCACCCCGAAACCCCTCACCCCCTCTCCCGCTCACCCACACAATCCCCCTCTCCCCCCTCTCCCCTCTCCTCCTCAACCACCTCACCCCCCTCTTCCCCTCACCCACTCTCCCCCTTACCCCCTCTCCCACAGTCTGTGCCCTGTGAAACTGCGGCATGTAGGAATCTCATTATTCTATTGCTGGTTCCTATGGCAATGGAACATTCTGCACTTTGAACCTTCTGCATTCTCTCAGATATTGGGATGAGATGGTAGATTAAATGATCAATATATTGCTTTGTTTCTGAAACAGCTGACAGAGCAAGCTTAGTTACTTAAGATAGACACAAAGTGCTGGAGTAACTCAGCGGGTCAATGGATGAGTGATATTTCGGGTCGGGCATGTTCTCAGAGATGCTGCCTGACCTGCTGAGTTACTCCAGCACTTTGTGTCTATCTTTGTTATAAACCAGCACCTGCAGTCCCTTCCTACACATTTTATTTATTGTTGTGTTTAGGTAGTTGAGGCTGGGACTATCCCAACGTTTAAGAAACAGTTAGACAGGTACATGGCTAGGACAGGTTTGGAGGGATATGGACCAAGCGCAGGCATGTTGGCCGGTGTGGGCAAGTAAGGCCGAAGGGCTTGTTTCCACGGTGTATCACCCTGTGAATCTATGACTCAAAAGAACGAGTCAGGAGCAGTAAAATTCTGACGAAAGCGTCTCGAACTGAAATGTCGCCCGTTCCTTCCCCCATCCCCAGATAGTCACAAAATGCTGGAGTAACTCAGCAGGACAGGCAGCAGCATCTCTGGAGAGAAGGAATGAATGACGTTTCGGGTCGAGACCCTTCTACAGACTAGTTAGGGATAAGGGAAACGAGAGATATAGATGATGATGTAGAGAGATAAACAATGAATGAAAGATCTGCAAAAAAGTAACAATGATAAAGGAACCAGGCCATTGTTCGCTGTTTGAAGGTACACAAAATTGCTGGGGAAACTCAGCGGGTGCAGCAGCATCTATGGAGCGAAGGAAATAGGCGACGTTTCGGGCCGAAACCCTTCTTCAGATTGATGGGGGGTGGGGGGGGGGGAAAGAAAGAAGGAAAAGGGGAGGAGGAGGAGGAGCCCGAGGGCGGGCGGATGGGAGGGTGGGAGGAGACAGCTAGAGGGTTAAGGAAGGGGAGGAGACAGCAAGGGCTAGCCAAATTGGGAGAATTCAATGTTAATGCCATAAGGACGCAAGGTCCCCAGACGGAATATGAGGTGCTGTTCCTCCAATTTCTGCTGTTGCTCACTCTGGCAATGGAGGAGACCCAGGACAGAGAGGTCGGATTGGGAATGGGAGGGGGAGTTGAAGTGCTGAGCCACCGGGAGGTCAGGTAGGTTATTGCGGACTGAGCGGAGGTGTTCGGCGAAACGATCGCCCAACCTACGCTTGGTCTCACCGCTGTTTGTTGGGTGAAAACGAGAAGCTGGTGCGACTTGGGTGTGGGAGGGTTTGAGAGAGAGGGAATGCTGGGACTACCTGAAGTTAGAGAAATCAATATTGTTACCGGTACTATTTCCGACTACATTTTATCTGTGTACCACCCACTCCCCTGACATCAGTCTGAAGAACGGTACAATCCGAAACGTCACCCATTCCTTCTCTCCAGAGATGCTGCCTGTCCAGTTGAGTTACTCCAGCTTTTTGTGTCTATCTTCAACATTCATACCACTGGGCTGTAAGCTGCCCAAGTGAAATATGAGATGCTGTTCCTCCAACTTGTGTTTAGCCTCACTCTGATACTGGAGGACACAGAAGACAGAAATATCAGTGTGGGAATGGGAATTAAAGTGTTTGGCAACGCTCTTATCGAGTCCACTTCACAAGATTTGATATTGTTCAGCCATAGCTGAAGATACTTGGCATCATCGTTATAGGCAGCGAGATTGGCAGCTGTGCATTGGTTTTCCAGTTGAGGGCATTTCAGCAGGTGTTCCATTGTTTGCGGTGCAATGCCACATTGTCGGAGTTATATCCCCACTTGTTTACAGACTCTGCCAACACCAATTCTCAACCAATGGAGGCATTTCCATCTGGCCCAACTTGATGAGGAAAAACTTTTATCACCCAGAGAGTTGTGTATTTGTGGAATTCTCTGCCACAGAAGGCAGTGGAGGCCGATTCACTGGATGCGTTCAAGAGAGAGTTAGATTTAGCTCTTCGGGCTATGGGGAGAAGGCAGGAACGGGGTACTGATTGTGGATGATCAGCCATGATCATATTGAATGTTGGTGCTGGCTAGAAGGGCTGAATGGCCTCCTCCTGCACCTATTATCTGTATCTATAACTAGTTGAGGGTGGATATTCTATCCCCCCCACATGGAGACTCGTGCCTCACTCGTGCCAGCCGCAAGAGCGGAGTCGCAGTTAAAATAAACGTTTCCTCGACGTTAGGAAATGGTGTGAGGTCTAAAACATTGGATGTGGTTCATCTGCCTCCATGGGAGGTCAGGGGTCGACACCATGACGTCAGCGTGGAGCGATGCCTTGACGTCTGCATGGGGTCGGTGCCGTGAATGCGTGGGCGGGGTCGGTGCCGTGACGTGTTGCGTGGGCGGGGTCGGTGCCGTGACGTTGTCCAGGGGCGGGATTGGTGCCGTGACGTTGTCCCGGGGGCGGGGTCGGTGCCGTGACGTTGTCCAGGGGCGGGGGCGGTGCCGTGACGTTGTCCAGGGGCGGGGTCGGTGCCGTGACGTTATCCGGGGGCGGGATCGGTGCCGTGACGTTATCCCGGGGGGGTGGGGCGGACTGCTGATTGACGGCCCGGCCGCCCCGCTCCACGCACCAATGGCGAAGCAGCAACGTGGCGAGTAGCCGGGTGGGCCGGGTGTACCATCGACAGCGCGGGTGGGTTTGTGACTCCCACGTGGCACCGATGGGGGAGCACAGACTAACAACGACCAAAGCTCTTCATTCAACTTTCTTTATTTTAATTGATTTCAAGGAAATATTTAACCATATTTGGGTTTTAACATCGCATTGCTCAGATATGCCCGTCATTGCGACTTTCACCCCCCTCCGCTGCAGAATGGACAAGCCTGACCGTGGCGCATGCGCATCGCTGACCTGCTGCGGCCCGGGCTCTGCCATTCCTGACAAGGGTGTTGTATATAAAACATGAACGGAATCTAACGCGATTAATGTGATTCTGAGGAATACGATGACTAGATCCGAATAAAATCAATGATGCTAATGTGTGACCATGAGGTTTAGCTGCGCTGAGTGCTGTTTAAGGGGTGATTGCCGTCCCCCGGACGTCAGTGGGCGATCCCGGCGGCCATGTTGCGGGGCGGCGCCGCCCCTCAAGCCTCGCTCTGGCCCGGACACGTCACGTACACGTCACCACGCTGGTCCCCGCCCCCAAGGACACGTCACGGCGACAGTCCCCGCCCCCACGGACACGTCACGGCGCTGCCCCGGTACTCCGGCATTGGCGGCGGCGCATGCGCGTCACTCGGAGCGGGATGAGGGCGGCGGCGGGAGTCGCGCTGTTGGTCGCCGGCCTCGGCCTCGTGCTGCTGCTGCCCCGCGCCTCCCGCGCACAGGACGCCAAGAAAGGGCCGAAGGTCACGGTCAAGGTGCGGGGGTCGGGCCGGGCCGGGCGCGCTCCCGCGGGAGTGAGGGGGGGAAGAGGTCGTGAACGCGCGCTGTGCCACGTCCACGCGGTGGGGGGAGGGGGAGGGGGGGGGGAGGGGGAGAGGGGAGGGGGGAGGGGCTGCGGTAACGGTAACGCGGGCCCTCCCGGTCTCGGTGGTCGAGCAGCGGCCGCGTAGAGTCTGTTCCCCGGGCACCGGCTGCTGGCCCGACCCATCCCCCCCCCTCACTCTATCCATCTCGCCCCCACTAGCCCACTCCCCTCCCCCCACCCCATCTACCCCCCCTCACTCTCCCCCCCCCTCTCTATCCCACTCCCCACAATCTCTCCCACTCCCCTCCCCCATCACTCTCTCCATCTCCCCCCTTCCCTCTCTACCCCCTCACTCTCTCCCACTCTATCCATCTCGCCCCCACTCCCCTCACCCACTCCCCCCCCCTCACTCTCCCCCCCTCACACTCTCTCCCATCTCCCCCCCCCCTCTCTACTCTACCCCCTCACTCTCTCCCCCCTCACTCTCCATCCCCTCACTCTCTCCATCCCCCCCCTCCCTCTCTACCCCCCTCACTCTCTCCATCCCCTCCCTCTCTACCACTCTATCCACCTCGCCCCCACTAGCCCACTCCCCTCCCCCCACCCCCATCTACCCCCCCTCACTCTCCCCCCCTCTCTATCCCACTCCCCACAATCTCTCCCACTCCCCCCCCCTCACTCTCTCCCCCCCTCCCTCTCTACCCCCTCACTCTCTCCATCTCCCCCCCTTCCCTCTCTACCCCCTCACTCTCTCCATCTCCCCCCCTTCCCTCTCTACCCCCTCACTCTCTCCCACTCTATCCATCTCGCCTCCACTAGCCCACTCCCCTCCCCCCCTCACTCTCTCCCCCCTCACACTCTCTCCATTTCCCTCTACCCCCTCACTCCCTCCCCCCCTCACTCTCTCCCACTCTATCCATCTCGCCCCCAATCCCCTCACTCTCCCCCCCCCCTCACACTCTCTCCATCTCCCCCCCTTCCCTCTCTACCCCCTCACTCTCTCCCACTCTATCCATCTCGACACCACTAGCCCACTCCCCTCCCCCCCTCACTCTCTCCCCCCTCACACTCTCTCCATCTCCCCCCCTTCCCTCTCTACCCCCTCACTCTCTCCCCCCCTCACTCTCTCCCACTCTATCCATCTCGCCCCCACCCCATCTACCCCCCCTCTCTATCCCACTCCCCACAATCTCTCCCACTGCCCTCCCCCCTCACTCTCTACCCCCTCACACTCTCTCCATCTCCCCCCCCTTCTCTCTCACACCCCCCCCATCCTCTTTCTCTCTCCCCCCCCCCCCCTCCTCTCTCTCCCCCCCCCCCCTCCACTCCCACTGCCTCACAGCGCCAGAGACCCGGGTTCGATCCTGACCTCGGATTCTTTGTCTGTGTGGAGTTTGTACGTTCTCCCTGTGACCCGCGTGGGTTTACTCCGGGTGCTCCTGTTTCCTCCCACACTCCAAAGTCGTGCAGGTTTGTAGGCTAATCTGTAAATTGCCCCTAGTGTGAACGGGTGATGGATGGTCAGTATGGACTCGGTGGGCCGAAGGGCCTGATTCCATGCTGTATCTCTGGACTAAACTGTGGCATGGCGTGTGGAGTTTTTCCTGTTATTTCTGGGAGGGGCAAGTGTGGGTCTGATGCCCCCCTGCCCTGTGGTGAGTCCAGCCGTACACAGAGCTGTTGCCTTGGTGAGGACTGTGTGGGATCACTCTCTGCTTCCCTCCTCCAGGTGTATTTCGACATCAAGATTGGGGATGAGGATGCGGGTCGTGTCGTCATCGGCCTCTTCGGGAAGACCGTGCCCAAGACAGTGGATAACTTTGTGGCTTTGGCAACGGGGGAGGTGAGCACTTCCTTCTGTCCCCACTGTGTGTGTTGGTGTGCGTGTGCATGCACGGGTGTGTGTGCGTATGTGGGTGTGCGTGCGTACGTGTGCGTGTGTGTGGGTGTTTGTACGTGCGGCGTGTGTGTGTGTTCTCTTGAGTGGACGGGCACGTCACCCGCTGCAGCCCAACCTTTCCTGAGCCTCGTGCATATCCTGGGGTCACTCCCAGATACTCTCCGCATGTGGAGAGTGGGGCCAGTGTAACTCTACCCCACTGGGTTCGGTGTAATTACCCCTTGGGGAGAGGCGCTGCACGGCTGATCTACCCTGTGAACTGCTGATACAGTGCATCTCTTGTTCTCCTGCAGAAGGGCTTTGGTTACAAGAGCAGCAAGTTCCATCGAGTGATCAAGGAATTCATGATCCAAGGGGGAGATTTTACCCGGGGTGACGGCACTGGAGGTGAGTGGCTGCTGCAGAGCCGGCCATGACGCTGGGCACACGATGACCGTTCCTCCTGTTGCCCCAAGCACTGGCTCCAGGATTTTGTGTCATCGTAGATGAAACGTGGCTTCATTCACTCAGAATGTGGGGACAGGGGCCTGTCCGTCCACACTCTGAACTTTGCGGAGTCAGACACTCTTGGTCTCGTTGAAGCATCAGACTCTGGGGGACAAGGCAGACTAGGAGATGACAGAGAAACATGGAAAAATAGGTGCGGCAGTAGGCCCTTCGAGCCAGCACTGCCATTCAATATGATCGTGGCTGATCAACCACAATTAGTACCCCGTTCCTGCTTTCTCCCCATATCCCTTGATTCCTTTAGCCCTAAGAGCTATATCTAACTCTCTCTTCAAAACATTCAGTGAATTGGCCTCCACTGCCTTCTGTGGCAGAGAATTCCACAGATTCACAACTCTCTGGGTGAAAAAGTTTTTCTTTGTCTCAGTCCTAAATGGCCTACCCCTTATTCTTAAACTGTGACCCCTGGTTCTGGACTCCCCCACATGGGGAACATGTTTCTTGATGGGTGGGATTGTCATAGTTGAATAACACAGGACAGGCCCTTCAGCCCACCATGCCTCTGCTGCCCATCGTGCCTGTGTGTACCGATCCCTCCATTCATTCCCTTCCCCTCCGGTTCCTGCTCCTCAAGATCCTGTTCATGTGACTCGCCTGTGTTAACTGTCCCTCCCTCCTCCACTGTGTCTAACAGCTCATTCCCGATGCCAACTATGGCTGAAAGATTCACCCCTCTGATTCCCTTTAAACCTCCACCTTCTCACCCTCTCCAGTTGTAGACGCCCTCACCTTGGGCACAGACACTGGCTATTGCCCCAGCCTTTGTGTCTCATGATGATCCACACCTCAATCATGTCTCCTCAGTCCCAGCACTGCCCTTGGCAAACTTCACTTCACCCACTCTAATTCAGTCACATCTTTCCCATTCTGTGGCGACCAAAACTACGCAGAATGTTCCAAGCGTGTTACCTAAACAATGCCGTGTACAGCTGAAACATTGCCAACTCCTGTACTCAATGCTTGGCTGCTGAAGCCAATCATGTCCTCTGCCACTAGTCGGGTGCTTGTATACCAAGGGCCCTGTTCTGCCAGAACTCTACCATTTACTGTGTGTGTGCAGCTTCATCCTCTCATCAATCCTCACTTTGTCCTTGTGTTGAGTCAGTTTCCAGATGTCAATGTTTTACCTACTCTCCCAGGATCCTTCCTATAGCCAGGCGACAGGAACAGTGTTCCCAGTGTGGTCTCACCACCAACTAGTGTAGCTGCATCATGCTATGGTGACCTCAGTACTGTGTCCCCTTCCCCGTGAAGCCCAGTGTCACACACACACCAGACCCCGGCCTCTCCTTCATTTCATTTCGATCAAGACCTGTTTGACTGAAGCTGATTTATTTTGGCAGCCTGTTCACTGGTTTTGGTTTATTATCTTATGCGCACACAGACAAAATAATAGTTTCATTTCTCTGCCAATTCTTTACTGCCTAGTGTAACTTCTTGAGTCTGTCCAGAAGAGACCCACAAAGTTGGGCGAATCCTTTCTTCGTGCTCTCTCTCCTGCCGTTACATGTTGCCATTGACGTTCGTTGTAGGTTCCCATTTCTTTTGTCCAGTCTGAAGAAGGGTCCTGATCCAAAACATCGCTGATCCACTCCCACCACAGCTGCTGCCTGGCCTGCTGAGTCACTCAGTGGCGCGGCGGGTAGAGCTGCTGCCTCACTGCGCCAAAGACACAGGTTTGATCCTGACCTCGGGTGCTGGCTGTGTGGAGTTTGCACGTTCTCCCTGTGACTGCATGGGTTTCCTCCAGTTTCATCCTGCATACCAAAGATGTGTAGGTTAATTGGCCTTTAAAATGTGTCGGGAGTGGATGAGATAGAAATAATGTGAATAGATAAATCACTGGTCAGCGTAGACTCAGTGGACCTGTTTCCATGCTGTATCTCTAAACTAAACTAAACTAATCCAATATGTGGTCGGGTGGAACTGCAGATGCTGGTTTAAACAGTAGGTAGACACAAAATGCTGGAGTAACTCAGCGGGACAGGCAGCATCCCTGGGGAGAAGGAATGGTGTTTCCTTTTTTCTATCCCTTCCTCTCCGGGGATGCTGCCTGTTACTCTAAGTTAAGTTAAGTTTAAGATGCTAAGTGACTCCAGCATTTTGTTTCTACTCCAGTGGTTTGTGTGTGCCACATGCTCCCAGCAGCTGTGTCTCCGTTTGTGTTGGTGGGGGGTTTGTGGTTGGTGGGCAGGTTTCTGTGGCCATCTCTGTGCTTGGAACTGCCTGCCTCTAGTGTTTACAGACCCACTTGTGTGTGGTTGCTCACCCTTCCTCATTGGTGATCCTGGGACCATCCTTGATCGAACGATGCTGGCTTAACCTTGCACTAAACGTTATTCCCTTATCGTGTAGCTGTGTACGGCTTGATTGTAATCATGTATTGTCTTTCCGATGACTGGATAGCACGCAACAAAAGCTTTTCACTGTACCTCGGTACACGAGGCAGGCAGGCAGGGAGGGTGAGGCTGCTTTGTGGGGTGGGACGGATGTATAGTTTAACCTCTCCCCGTTCTGCAGGAAAGAGCATCTATGGAGAACGGTTTCCGGACGAGAACTTCAAGCTGAAGCACTACGGGATCGGTTGGGTGAGCATGGCCAACGCCGGCAAAGACACCAACGGCTCCCAGTTCTTCATCGTCACCGCCAAGACCACCTGGCTGGACGGCAAACACGTCGTGTTCGGCAAAGTCATTGAGGGCATAGTAAGTGAAGCGGCTCGCAGACCCTGGCCCAGTACACCCACCCACCCACCTGCTGCTCGCTTAGCCTCTGCTGGTGGGGAGACAGCTAAATGCTTGGGCATCTCTGATTTTAGATCCCCCTTGCCTCCTGTGGGAAGCCATTGGTGGTCTTGCTGGGCGGGGGGGTGGGAGTCAGACACTGCCCTGTGTAAGTGAGGGGGTGACACAGTTCTGCCTTGTTGTTGCAGGATGTGGTGCAGAGGATCGAGACCGCCAAGACGGACGCCAGAGACAAGCCGCTGCAGGACGTGGTGATTACAGACTGTGGCAAGATCGAGGTGGAGAAACCCTACGCCATTGCCAAGGAGTGAGGGTGGTGGCCGCTCGTCTCGTCTCGGCCCAGTACAGATCGTGAGCTTCCTGCCTGTGTACACGCCAAGAGATTCCACAAACACACACTTGGCTTTGTAAAGATGTACAACTTGTACCCCAATAAACAGGGTTTTATAACGGTTGTATGTTTAATGTCAACCCCTCCCAACCCCACCCTTCCCCCGAGCGGCTGGTCTGCTTCAGACGCTGGTCTCAGGGCCATCGTGAGGGTCTGTGTGAGTCCGTGCCGGCCCTGCTGTGCCGTGAGGAAACGATGGATACAGTCCCTGTAGAACCCCCGCCACGACCACATTGGGCAGTCCTGAAATACAAGGGGGGGGGGGGGGTCAGACAGCCCACTTCTGGTGCCCCCGCCCCGGCTAGTCCTCTCCTTGCCCCTCACCTCTGCCCCCTCCACAAACCCCTACACCCTGCTAGTCCTCTCCAAGCACGCCCCCCCCCCCCCCCCTTCTCCTCCCCATCCTCCCTGCCCACTGTGGCTATTCCTTGCCCCCACCCCAGCTCTTCTGCAGGTGCTGATCTCCCCCCTCCTCATAACGCTCTCTGGCCCCTGACCTCTCACCTGCAGCCGGCGGGTGGGCGAAGCAATCCCGGGTGAAAGTCACCACCTGTCGACAGAACCTGCCGGAGAGAGGGAGGGGGGGGGGTGAGTGTGACTGGTATCTGTCGAGGGGGGGGGTGTGCGAGGGGGCTCGACGTGACACTGAAGGGGGGGGGGGGGGGAAACAGAGCTGGCACCACATATATACATATGCATATGTATATATATCTACATTCATATATCTACATGCAAATATATATATATCTACATACATACATATATATCTATATACATACATACATATATCTATATACATACACATATATATACATGCATATACATACATGTATGCATATACATACATGTATACGTATACATACATGTATATTATATGTATACGTATATATATATGTAAACGTGTATATATATACACATATATATATACATATGCTAGACCAAGTGCAGACCCATTGGGTCTGTACCCCCAACGTGCGGTTGTGGGGGGGGGGGGGGGGGGCGGCATGCAGCGTCACACACACTAACTATTTCCCCCCCCCCCCACACTCACGCTAATCACCCCCCTTGATATGTTAATATTATTAATTTGCTCCTTTTAACCCATAACCACCCTATCTACTGACGCTTAGCCCCCAACTTGCAGTCACATCTAGAGAGGGGGGAGGGGGGTTAGAGAGTGAGGGCAGAGACACAGAGAGGGGGGTGGTGAGGAGGAGAAGAGGGAGGGTGGGGGAGGGGAGGAGAGTGAGGGGGAGAGGTGGGGAGCAGGGAGGGCGGACGGGAGGGGTGTGTGGAGGGGAGGGACGGTGGGGGAGGGGATGAGGGAGAGGAAGAGAGGGGGGAGTGAGGGTGTGCTGAGAGGGGGGGTGGGGGGTAGGGGTGTGTGGAGGGGAGGGAAAAGAGGAGGGAGGGGGGAGATGCAGGCAGTGCTTTTTTACTTTACCCATATTTTCATTTTCAAACCACATTAAGGGTACTTACTCACAGTTGTGTGGACTTGTGTAGACTTTTAGTAATATAGATATATATATCTATACATACATATATATCTATATACATACATATATATATCTATATACATACATATATCTATATATATATACATACATATATATATCTATATACATACATATATCTATATATATATACATACATATATATATCTATATACATACATATATCTATATACATACATATATCTATATATATATACACACATATATATATATATACATGTGTATATGAGCACACGCACATATACAAACATAGACATAGATGGTAAAGTGTGCCATCTATATATGTGTGTATATATTATACAGTTAGATATATCTGCATATATAGATATATACAACACAAAAAGCTGGAGTTAACTCTCAGCGGGACAGGCAGCAGCTCTGGAGAAAAGGAATAGGTGATGTTTTGTGTCGAGAACCTTCTTCAGTCTGAAGGGTCTCAACCCGAAACATTACCCATTCCTTCTCTCTAGAGTCTGCTGCCTGTCCCGCTGAGTTACTCCAGCTTTTTGTGTCTATGGTTTAAACCGGCATCTGCAGTTCCTTCCAACAATAGGATGGTTAAATAGGAAGATGGATGGATGTATATGTATACGTGTTTGTGTGTGTGTGAATATTCTGTATACTCACAGGTGTGGGGTGATTCTCTGGCTCTACAGTCAATGATGAACTCACCTGTAGTTCCGCAGGTCCATACCATCCAGGTTGCTGAAATCAAGAATTACAGCCGTTAGAACAGCAACAAGGATGGTGCAGGGGGAACTCTGACTAACTAACTCACTTCTAGACTAAATAACCTGGCCGATGTACCGAGATCCGACTTGACCAGACTAATTAGCCGTGACACTACTATGAGGGGACTATACCGCACTCCTGGATACCACTGCTCCACCACACTCCCCAGAGCCCTGCCCGAGCCTCACATCTCAGCATCAACCATTCACCAGCCGCTTGATCAAGATCCTGCTGCTATTCTACAAACACCTACAATATTGTCATCTGCAAATGTATTAATCATGACCTATACAGTCTTCTAAATCATTGACATAGATGACAAACAGTCACGGGCCACGCACAGGGCCCTGAAACACAAAGGTAGACAAAAGTGCTGGAGAAACTCAGCGGGTGAGACAGCTTCTATGGAGCGAAGGAAATAGGCAACGTTTCGGGCCGAAACCCTTCACAAGATAGACACAAAATGCGTGGGTCAGCATCGCTGGAGAGAAGGAAACGGTGACATCAGTCTGAAGAAGTCTCGACACAAAACTTCACAATAGACAATAGGTGCAGGAGTAGGCCATTCGGCCCTTCGAGCCAGCACCGCCATTCAATGTGATCATGGCTGATCATCCCCAATCAGTACCCCGTTCCTGCCTTCTCCCCATATCCCCTGACTCCACTATCTTTAAGAGCCCTACCTAGCTCTCTCTTGAAAGCATCCAGAGAACCTGCCTCCACCGCCTCCTGAGGCAGAGAATTCCACAAACTCACCACTCTCTGTGAGAAAAAGTTTTTCCTCGTCTCCGCTCTAAATGGCTTACTCCTTATTCTTAAACTGTGGCCCCTGGTTCTGGACTCCCCCAACATCGGGAACATGTTTCCTGCCTCTAGCGTGTCCAAACCCTTAACAATCTTATATGTTTCAATTAGATACCCTCTCATCCTTCTAAACTCCAGAGTGTACAAGCCCAGCTGCTCCATTCTCTCAGCATATGACAGTCCCACCATCGCGGGAATTAACCTTGTAAACCTACGCGGCACTCCCTCAATAGCAAGAATGTCCTTCCTCAAATTAGGGGACCAAAACTGCACACAATACTCCAGGTGTGGTCTCACTAGGGCCCTGTACAACTGCAGAAGGACCTCTTTGCTCCTATATTCGATTCCTCTTATAAAGGCCAACATGCCATTCGCTTTCTTCACTGCCTACTGTAGCAGTTCCTGCTTCTCCTCACCATAGATGCTGCCTGTCCCACAGAGTTACTCCCAACATTTTGTATATGCATACCTACCTTTATACATGTTAATTATGTATATTTATTAATGCAGATATACACACATGTATATTATATATATTTGCAAGTGTGCTTGTGTATAACCATATAACAATTACAGCACGGAAACAGGCCATCTCGGCCCTACAAGTCTGTGCCGAACAATTATTCTCCCCTAGTCCCATCTGCCTGCGCTCAGACCATAACCCTCCATTCCTTTCCCGTCCATATACCTATCCAATTTATTTTTAAATTATAAAATCGAACCTGCCTCCACCACTTCCACTGGAAGCTCATTCCACACAGCTACCACTCTCTGAGTAAAGAAGTTCCCCCTCATGTTACCCCTAAACTTCTCTCCCTAAATTCTGAAGTCATGTGCTCTTGTTTGAAGCTTCCCTACTCTCAATGGGAAAAGCTTGTCCACGTCAACTCTGTCTATCCCTCTCATCATTTTAAAGACCTCTATCAAGTCCCCCCTTAACATTCTGCGCTCCAGAGAATAAAGACCTAACTTATTCAACCTTTCTCTGTAACTTAGTTGTTGAAACCCAAGCAACATTCTAGTAAATCTCCTCTGTACTCTCTCTATTTTGTTGACATCCTTCCTATAATTGGGCAACCAAAATTATACACCATACTCCAGAATTGGTCTCACCAATGCCTTTACAATTTTAACATTACATCCCAACTTCTATACTCAATGCTCTGATTTATAAAGGCTAGCATACCAAAAGCTTTCTTTACCACCCTATCTACATGAGATTCCACCTTCAGGGAACTATGCACAGTTATTCCTAGATCCCTCTGTTCAACTGCATTCCTCAATTCGCTACCATTTACCATGTCCTATTTTGATTTGTCCTGTCCTGCAAACATGCACACATATATATATATCCGTCACACATATATATATATCCGTCTGAAGAAGTGTTTCGGCCCTAAACGTTGCCTATTTCCTTCGCTCAATAGATGCTGCTGTACCCGCTGAGTTTCTCCAGCTTTTTTGTGTACCTTATATATATATATACACACATGCCTATAAATATATACATATACACATATATATTATATACATAAGTTTGTGTGTGCGTATTTATATATATATACACCCGTGTGTGTGTATATACACTTACTTTTATCTACAATTTTGAATATATGTGTGTCCCGTTACATTTTTATGTGTGTATATAGTTCACGTTATAGGAGTAGGATTAGGCCATTCAGCCCATCGAGTCCTCTCCGCCATTCAATCATGGCTGATCTCTGCCTCCTAATCCCATTTTCCTTCCTTCTCCCCTTAACCCCCATTCTAATCAAGAGTTTGTCGATCTCTGCCTTAAAAATATCCACTGACTTGGCCCCCACAGCCCTCTGTGGCAATGAGTTCCACAGATTAACCACCCTCTGACTAAATACGTTTCTCATCACCTCCTTTCTAAGTGTATATAGACACACACACAAGTGTGTATATATATATATACACACACATACACAAACTTATGTGTACAATATATATGTGTGTATGTATATATTTATAGGCATGTGTGTATATCTGTGTGTATGTTTGCACACTTGTATATACACTTGCAAATATATATAATATATGTGTGTGTATATCTGCATTAATAAATATACATAATTCTGAGGCTGTGACCTCTGGCTCCACATCCACTCTATCCAAGCCATTCATTATTCGGTAAGTTTCAATGGGGTCCCCCCTCAACCTTCTAAACTCCAGCGAGTCCATAAAAACAACATCGACCTCGAGGGATAGCCACGACAATGACAAAACCAGCGAGTACAGGCCCAGTGCTGTCAAAATCACTGATATGTTAAACCTCCTCTAAACCCTCTCCAGAGCCAGCACATCCTTCCTCTGATATGGGGCTTAAACTTGTTCACAGTACTCCAAATGCAGCCTGACCATTACATCCCTGTTTTTGAATTCCTGTCCACTTGGTACAAATGCTAGCATTGAATTTGCCTCCTTTACTACTGCACTGTATATACACATACACCCATATATGTGTGCATATAAACATACTTATATATACACCTACATGTAGTTAAAATAGAAAAATTAAAAAGTGTATGTATGTGTTCAATATACACAAACACATATAATAAGATAGATCTATACCTGTTCATCTTCCCCAGAGTTGCTGCCTGACCCGCTGAGTTACTCCAGGATGGTTGTGATGAGGACAGGAGCTGTGACGAGAGGGATGGGCTGAATGGCCTCATCCTGTCCCTCTCCAGACCTTGCCCCAGCCAATGCCCACCCACCCTCACGCCTTACACGGGACCTGTCCACCCCCCCCCCCCCCACCCCCCACCCGGAGCGAGGGTCTCACCTCATGTCGGCCGGGGGCTTCCCTGGAGGAGCGTGCTTGATGTTGAGGAAGTCGAGGATCTCACGGCAAACGGAGGTGGAGCTGCAGAGGAGGGTCTTGGACCAGGGAGGGGGGGGAAGAGGAGACAGGTGGGGGGGGGGGGTGAGAGGTATGGAGAGGTGGAGTGGGATAAAGAGAGTGCACACGTTAATGTCCAGCCCATGGTGGCCTCATGTTCCCTCCACTCCCACCATCGCCACACGCTGGGGGTTTCCTTCACATCTTTACACAACATCCATCACAGGATAGAACCCCCCCCCCCCAGTAGAACCCCCTCCCCCCCAGTGGAAGCCACACCCCCCCCAGTGGAAGCAACCCCCCCAGTGGAAGCCACACCCCCCCAGTGGAGGCCACACCCCCAGTGGAAGCCACACCCCCCCCCCGCCCTCTGCCCCCCAGTCCCACTGCGTCTCCAGTCGATCGTGGTCACCGCTGCTCCGGCCCAAAGACCCTCGGACTATCCGTGACCGGACTCTCCGTGATCGGACTATTCGTGGCTTTACCTTGCACTAAATGTTATTCCCTTATCCTGTATCTGTACACCGTGGGCGGATCGATTGTAACCATGTATTGTCTTTCCACCGACTGGATAGCGCGCAACAAAAGCTTTTCACTGACATTTTCAAGCAGACACATAAACGGGACTGAGGTGGAGCGCGTCTCCAACTACAAATTCCTCGGGGTACACATCTCGGAGGATCTGTCCTGGTCCCTCAACACCTCCAAGCTGATCAATAAGGCGCAGCAGCGCCTTTACTTTCTGAGGAGGCTCAAGAAAGCCCACCTGTCCCCCCAGATCCTGACCAACTTTTACCGCTGTACCATCGAGAGCATCCTGACCACCTGCTTCACGGTATGGTACAGCAGCTGCACTGTTGCGGACAGGAAGGCACTACAACGGGTGGTGAAAACCGCTCAGTACATCATCGGTGCCCCGCTCCCTGCCATGGATGCCCTCCACCGAAACCGGTGTCTGAGACGGGCTGGGAAAATCATCAAGGACCCCTCCCACCCCAACCATGGACTGTTTGCCCTCCTCCCATCAGGGAGGCGGTACAGGAGCCTCAGGTCTCACACAAGCAGGCTGAGGAACAGCTTTTTCAATAACACCATCACACTGCTGAACTCACAGTCCCGACGCTAGCTATCTTTTAGACTCTCCCATCTGTATACATTTATTTGCCTATGTACCAGTTTAATTCATCCACAGTCCACATATTGTTTAACCAGTATTTTTATTTCTACTATCTTGCACTATGACCAGACACTAAACTGCATTTCATCGTACCTGTACTCGTATTTGTGCAATGACAATAAAGTTGAATCAAATC
Organism: Amblyraja radiata; assembly: GCF_010909765.2. Taxonomy (NCBI): domain Eukaryota; kingdom Metazoa; phylum Chordata; class Chondrichthyes; order Rajiformes; family Rajidae; genus Amblyraja; species Amblyraja radiata. The sequence continues at coordinate 755,155 of NC_045999.1, read as the reverse complement.
AAATCAACCCTCGGTACACGTGACTATAAACTAAACTGAAACTGAACTGTCCCGAGGGGAGGGGCAGCTTGGACACAACCCTGAGACCTCGCTGCTGGACGTGTGAATGGCCACCAACGCCAGACCCAGGGGCTGTCCGACAAGAGATCCCCCCCCACCCTGACCCCCTAGACCCACCATACCCCCACCTTGACCCATGACCCTCCACCTCACCTGCAGGTAGATCTCGAGCCCGTTTCTCCGCTGCTCCAGGGCCCGCGGCCACAGCCCTCGCTTCAGGGGCAGGTCCGGTGGCTTCATGTTCTTCTTCAGCTGACGGACGGCAGCGTTAGTCCACGCTCCCCTCAACTACCCCTCGCCCGTGATGCCAGGCCCATCACTGCTGCTCACAACCGCTCCGATCCCTGAACTTAGGCTCAACCTCAACTCAATGCTGGTGAAGACAAGCGGATAATACGCTGTCCCTATCACTCTACCCACTCTGTCCATCGTTACAGAGTGATACAGTGTGGAAACAAGCCCTTCGGCCCAACTTGCCCACACCGGCCAACATGTCCCAGCTACACTAGTCCCACACATTTAGCCCAGATCCCTCCTAATCTGTCCTATCCATGTACCTGTCAAACTGTTTCTTAAATGTTGGGATAGTCCCAGCCTTAACTACCTCCTCTGGCAGCTTGTTCCATACACCCACAGCCCTTTGTGTGAAAAAGTTACTCCTCAGATTCCTATTAAATCTTCTCCCCTTCACCTTAAACCTATGTCCTCTGGTCCTCGATTCCCCTACACTGGGCAAGAGAATCTGTGCTTCTACCCAATCTATTCCTCTCATGAATTTATACACCTCTATAAGATCACCCCTCATCTTTCTGCGCTCCAAGGGATAGAGTCATGGAGTCCCAGCCTACTCAACCTCTCCCTGTAGCTCAGGCCCTCAGAGGGTTATGGATTTGGACTACTGCAGTGTAGAGACCCCTGTTCCACCACAGCTCTGTGGTCTGGGTGCTGCATTCACAGATGACGTGTAGGGTCAGATCAGGCCACCCTGACTGTGATCTCTGCACGGCAGTAATCCGAGCCTCTCTGGAACGTCGCTATAATTAGTGCTGGCCTTGTGGTCTTCCTCACGACAGCTGGGCTGCTCTGCACAACAAGGTCCTAGCTGCCCCACAGACCCCAACCTCCCCGACAGCAACTGTGGCAACATCGGTACCCCCTGCCCACCCCACCCATCCCTCCCTGCCCGATGTGCGGGGGGGGGGGGGGGGGGGCAAGACGTACACAGGGGGATTCACAACACTCCTGTAGGAGGAAACTCCAGTTGCTGGTTTAAACCGAAGGTAGACACAAAAAGCTGGAGTAACTCAGAGGGACAGGCAGCATCTCTGGAGAGAAGGAATGGGTGACGTTTCAGGTCGAGACTCTTCTTCAGACTGAGAGTCAGGGGAGGGGGAAATGAGATATAGATGGTGATGTGGAGAGATGTAGAACAAATGAATGAAGATACAGGAAACAGGAAACAGCCCATCAGTAGCTGTTTGTTTGTGAGAATGAAAAGCTGGTGTGGCTTGGGTGGGAGTTGGGGGGAGAGAGAGGTGTCAGGCCCTTGAAGGGGGGGGAGACAGAATGTGGGTGGGAGGAGACAGACTATGGGGGGGAGGGGGAGACAGACTGTGGGGGAGGGGGAGACAGACTGTGGGGGTGGGGGAGGGGGAGACAGACTGTGGGGGGGGGAGAGATTGTGGGGGGGTGGAGGGGGAGACAGACTGTGGGGGGGAGGAGACAGACTGTGGGGGTGGGGGAGGGGGAGACAGGCTACAGGTCGAGGGGGCGGGGGGGGGAGGGGGAGACAGACTATAGGTCGGGGGGAGGGGGAGACAGACTATAGGTCGAGGGGAGGGGGCAGCTGGGGTGACCACCCACCTTCTTGTGCAGGGAGTGGAAGTCCCGGTATCGCCGGTCCACTGAGTGCCTCCGGCCGTTGGTGAGAACCTCGATCCGGAAAACCTGGGACCAGAGGGAGAGGGTGAGACCCCTGACCCCCGACGGCCCCAAGGTAACCCAACTTATATCCGCAGTCTCCCAGCATGGAAACAGGCCCTTCGGCCCAACCAGGGGCCACAGTTTAAGAATAAGGAGTAAGCCATTTAGAACGGAGACCAGGAAACACTTTTTCTCACAGAGAGGGGTGAGTCCGTGGAATTCTCTGCCTCAGAGGGTGGTGGAGGCCGGTTCTCTGGATGCTTTCAAGAGAGAGCTAGATAGGGCTCTTAAAGATAGCGGAGTCAGGGGATATGGGGAGAAGGCAGGAACGGGGTACTGATTGGGGATGATCAGCCATGATCATATTGAATGGCGGTGCTGGCTCGAAGGGCCGAATGGCCTCCTCCTGCACCTATTGTCTATTGTCTATGTGTCGTCCATTTATGATATATTTTTAATATGCAATGCATTTTTAATGTAATGTTGCCCCTTGTCTGGACCTCGAGTCCGTAATAAAGTTTGTTATTATTATTGTCTATTGTCTAACTTGCCCGCACCGGCCAACATGTCCCCGGCTACACCAGTCCCACACCGGCCAACATGTCCCAGCTACACCAGTCCCACACCGGCCAACATGCCCCAGCTACACCAGTCCCACACCGGCCAACATGTCCCCAGCTACACCAGTCCCACACCGGCCAACATGTCCCCAGCTACACTAGTCCCACACCGGCCAACATGTCCCCGGCTACACCAGTCCCACACTGGCCTACATGTCCCCAGCTACACCAGTCCCACACCGGCCAACATGCCCCAGCTACACCAGTCCCACACCGGCCAACATGCCCCAGCTACACTAGTCCCACACCGGCCAACATGTCCCAGCTACACCAGTCCCACACCGGCCAACATGCCCCAGCTACACCAGTCCCACACCAGCCAACATGCCCCAGCTACACCAGTCCCACACCGGCCAACATGTCCCCAGCTACACTAGTCCCACACAACCAACATGTCCCCAGCTACACTAGTCCCACACCGGCCAACATGCCCCAGCTACACCAGTCCCACCTGCCCGCGTTTGGCCCATATCCCTCCAAACCTGTCCTATCCATGCACCTGTCCAACTGTTTCTTAAACGTTGTGATAGTCCCAGCCTCACCTACCTCCTCAGGCTCCTATTAAATATTTCCCCCTTCACCTTAAACATGTGTCGTCCATTTTTACACCCGGGCGGGGCGGCGATAACTCGCGCAGGCGGGTCGTGGAGAGCGCGGGGGGTGGGACAGAGGGGAGGGGGCGCAGGTTGTGTGTGGTCGACCTCTCATCAGTAGCCACGCGGGGAACTGCAGGTGCTGGCATTTGCAGCAAAACAGGAAGTGTGCGGGTCGGGCAGCGTCTGTGGGGAGCGGACAGGCGGGGTGGGGGCTCTAGACGAGTTTTACAAAGAATTACGTTAAGTTGCAGCGGAGTTTGGGGGGGGGGGGGGGGGGGCAACAAAACCAGTGACATTGACTCCGGGGGCGATTCACAGAGACCCGGGCGGACAGACACGGACAGACACACACACAGAGACACACAGACACACGCACAGAGACAGACACACACAGAGACACACACACACACACAGAGACACAAACACACACATACACACAGAGACAGACACACACAGACACAAACACACACAGAGACACACAGAGACACACACGGAGTCACAGACACACACACACAGAGACACACACACACACACACACACACACACACAGACAGACACACACACTCGGGACCGGCATCAGCCGCGGGGACGCCGGTGACCAGGGTCAGACACGGTTCACCCCCCTCACCGTGTGTAGTTTGTCCGAGTTCCCCGCCACCTCCTGCCCCACCCACGGGATCCGAACTGCGATCATCCCGCAGCCGCTCAGCGAGTCCCGGAACGCCGAGCCCGACTGTCCCGTCCTGACCCGCCCCGTCCCCGCCGCAAACCCGGACCCGCCCCGCACCCGGACCAGACCCGGACCCGCCCCGCACCCGGGACCAATGGTTGGCAAGTTATTGCAGGGGGTCTGAGACAAGGGATCTCAATGCATTTGGAAAGGACAGCAAGCGGCATTGAAGTGGGAATTGTCTCATTCATTTGATTGAGATTTGTTTGGAGAGGTGACCAAGAAGATTGCAGAAGGTAGACAACAAATGCTGGAGAAACTCAGCGGGTGAGGCAGCATCTATGGAGCGAAGGAATAGGTGACGTTTCGGGTCGATCCCTGGAGAGTGATATTGACCGGAGAGAGCTAGTGGTGGGTCCATGTGGGTAGGTTGCTGACACGGGTGGGTCGGGTGCTGAAGGCTGCAGATGGAGCAGGGGTTGGGGCGTAGAGTTACAGTTGTACAAGGCATTGTGGAAGGGGCGGGCAACTTGCTCAGCTTCGATGAGTTGGACCAAGGGGCTGTTTCCGTGCTGTCTATGAATGAATTACTTCAACAGGACTCCCATGGTCGTGTGATGTGGGGAGCTGGGAGTATGTGTCTCGAATGCCCGAGCCCGTCTCTTGGTTCTTGGTCCTCCAAAATATTCCAAATGCAATTTAAACTGGAGGTGGTGGAGGGAGGATTTAAGCCAGAAAGGGTTATTGGGAAGAAAGAGCTACTTTAAATTTAGTTGCATCTGGTTGGGTAACTATAGTAGGGTGGAGATTATTCCATGCTTTAATTGTCCATTGAACCATGAGGATTACAGTCGCCAAACCTCTCATCATCTGTCCCATGATCTGCAGAGCAACAGCAAACACTGTTCCCCTCCCTCCCTCCCCTCGGGGAAGTTGGGTGTGAAGCCACGACAGAGATGACTCTTGTGGGCAATCAGACACATCAGCAAGTCGCACTTCCTCTTTGTAGTTTGGACATCACCAACACACCCAGTATCTGACCGCAACAGTATCTGCCCTATCAAACTGCTACTTATAAATATTGTTTATGACACTCTATAAATATTCTCGTTTTGTTTTTATGCTGTTCCATACTTGCTTTTTATTTTTTATTCAGTTCGAAATAAAGAATTAAAAAAACCCCCTTCTTGCCGTTGCTGATCTGACCGATGCTAACTGGAATATTATTGAGACGGTGGCAGGGAGAATAATCAACCAGTCCGTGAACAAGAAGATAGATTTTTTTTTAAAAGCCGGAAAAACTCAGCGGGTCAGGCAGCATCTCTGGAAAAACGGAATAGGTGATGAACAAACTGACTTTGAGGAAGGCAAGGAAATCTAAAAAAATAACAAGTGGGGTCTGGGAGAGAATAGCTACAGATGAAGATGAGCCCGAGGAATATGAAGAGTAAGGCCAGTCTACATCTGGTGTTGATGCAAGGAAGTTACCGAGAGGGCAGATGGAATGTGGAACAAACTACTTAAGTAACATCTAAACATTGCATCTGTGAATGCACGGAAGACTACTATCCAAATGTTCATCAATGGAATTATACAAATGGCTAGCATGGCTACGTGGGCTGAAGGGCCTGCTGCTGTGCTGAACAAACACTAGTTGGGCCACAGCTGAAGTTCATCACACCATAGGTAACATAATTGGGGAGATTCATGAAGTTGTGGCAAGGTGTCAAGTTTCGTTTCGAGGAGATAAGCTTGAAGGCACTGCAGATACGATCTTGAGATCAGGCAGCATCTGTGGACGGGCAACAGATCAAGTCAGGACCTTGTTCAGAAGGGTCCCAGCCTAAGACACCACGTCCATTTCCCTCCACAGAAGCTGCCTGGCCCGTTGAGTTCCACCAGTGTTGGTTTGTTGAGCAAGACTGGGGTCTTTTCATTCCAATAAAGGAGACGGAACAGAGATGAGTGAAAAGAGTCACTCAAACGCTCAATCGATGAACGTGCATTTAACAGGCCAGTCCCCACAAGCTCACTGACCAAGTGGAGAAGTAGATTAAGACCATGTGCTGGAGTTACTCAGCAGGTCATGCAGCACTTGTGGAAAACATGGATAGGTGATGTTTGGGGTTGGTACCCAGCTGCATACAGGGTTGAGATGCGTCTAAGATGCCCAGATGTTCTGGGCCAGGAGTCTGGTTGATTGCAGTGTCCACTGGCTGCTGTTCTTCCCACTTATCCCAGGCAAAGGCCCATCTACAAATCCCCAGGTGATGTCCAACAGCTCTCAGTCACTCAGCCTTCGGCTCTCAGTCACTTCCAGCAGACGTTCTCTGTGACTCGAGTGCCAAGAGGCACGACGTCGGAAGCAGAGGTTTCCTGAAAGGCGGCGTGTGGCAAGAGGCAGCAGCTGCTGCTTCAGCCCTTGCCCACAATGAACAGCATTCACGTTATGCTAAACCCTGCAGGCAGAGCTCACTGCATAAAAACACTTTTCACACAAGCAAGTTTTGAAGCCAGAAGGCAAAAACAAAAGCTTATTGATCAACTAATGACGTGTCAGGACATGCTTGTGACATTGTAGAGCTTGTAGTGACATGGACTTCATCACGAACAGGCACCAGCACAACCACTGCTGAGGTCACAAGTGACAGGAGCAGCACGTGGCCATTCGGCCCATCAAGTCTACTTCACCATTAAATAATGGGCGATCTCTGTCCTAACCCCATTCTCCTGCCTTCTCCCCATTACCCCTAACACCCGTACTAATCAAGAATCTATCTATCTCTTCCTTAAATATATCCACTGACTTGGCCTCCACAGCCTTCTGTGGCAATGAATTACACAGATTCACCACCCTCTGACAAAAGAATTTCCTCCTCATCTCCTTCCTAAAGGAACGTCCTTTAATCCTGAGGCTGCGCCCTCTAGTCCTAGACTCTCCCACTAGTGGAAACATCCTCTCCACATCCACTCTATCCAGGCCTTTCACTATTCACATAGAGTGAATGAAATCTGGCACACTGATCCTCCCCCCACCCCCACTAGCTGTGGAACACACGCACACACACACACTGTAGTTCCCAGGACACATGGCCATACAATCATACTGGGAGAACGAGCCCTGTGGTCTGGCACATCAAGGAGCAGGCTGGAGTGCTGCTGACTGACATGCTCCTGGGACACACAGAGACTGGTGCCCTGTGGCCAGCTACCAACCCACATAACCAATTACCTCAGAGGCTTTGATCATGGAATGGATGTGATGGGGAAGTGCCTCACTGAAACAAAGCAGATCAGAATATTCTGCATTTAGTGAATAGTGAACAAAGCACAATATTGGGGAAAACAAGGAACTGCAGAAAGTCACAAAGTGCTGGTGTAGCTCAACAGGTCAGGCAGCATCTCAGAGGAACATGGAGCTGTGACATTTTGGGTCTGGACTCTGTTCACCCCTACACACAAAGGCAGCATAGTTTCTGTATGTCTGTAACCAGGCGCCCGGCGTCATCAACAGAAAACTAGAAACGATCCAGTAAATTATGAATTTATTGTGAAAGTAAAAGTGACAAAAAGAGACAAGGAAGTGAGAACTCAAAGGGAAGATCTCTGATCCTCTGGAATGACATGAAACAAAAGTCAACGATTTTAGTGCATAATGTGCAAAGATTATGACTGTGCACTTGGACAACAGTACCTGTAAACAGAGAATACAAGACCAGGTAACCCTGCCTGGGTGCGTGGCAAAAGGAATGTAAACAGTGCTTTAGTATCTTGCCACCTCTTTCTTTGTCTGCCCTTGTTGTCAGGTTACTTGTTTGTTGAGTCACAGCATCAAGGCACATGAACAGTGTAGTGGCTAGAGGGACTAATGACAATGGAGGCAGGAGCTTGGATGTGGCACTTCACCAGGATGTGTGTGAAATCCCCCTATCAGCATCTATTCTAACTTTGCCCCATGTCACAGTAAAAATGCACTCTGGTAACTTGCAAAGAAAGCAAGCTCTGTCTTAAACACCAGATTTTACAAACAGGAGAACTGTAGAGTTTCCACCATCACAGGGTAGAAAGCAAAATAATCCTACTCACCGCAGGCAGGATGTTGAACTATTTGTGGACCCACTGCAGCCATGGCAAGTCTATTTGCTTTGGCATTTATCAACCATCTCTACACGAGGCACACAGACAGGGCGACTGTTCTCAGGCTGGGTGGGACTGACATCTGCAGCTTGCATTTACAAAGCTCTGACAACCCTTTGTCCATGCCCAGAACACAGCTCAGATACTGCAATATTCATCTCATTCACCCAGCAGCACAAGAATTGTAACTGTCCAATGCCTAGGATCAGAATCAAAGAGGCATTTGTTTGACGGTTTGCGATTCATGAGCTGGTTATCTGGAGACGGGTCTGTGCACCCTGGAGCTCCCAGGGTAACGGGCAGTCCTTGTTTTAGTAGGCGGCCCTGTGCTAGGGTGTAATTAGACAGTGGGGGGGGGAGAAGGTTGCCCTGGCCACTGGTCTCTGGGGCCACGCTCAGAGCTGCAGCAATCAGGCAGGACGGACAGCTTGGCAACTCTCGGGCTAGATCAGCAAGGGTGGGGAGCGTGCGGAGCTGGTCATCAGGAGAGAGAGGCGCCGTGAACACTGTGACAACGCCCCATTCACCACCTCCTTCCCCCCTCCCAAACTCACGTCTTGGACAACTAATCTGATGCCCCAACAATCAAATAAGAAAATATATGCAAACTAAAGATACTATAAGGTTTATCACATGAAGAGCAAGAAAGAACTGCAACCATGAAGATGCCGTCCCTTTTATAGGTGAGGTTGCAGCTTCACATAGGCTGGAGATAATGTATAAAATGCAGCAAGTGTCCACTCCACTCCTGTTATGCAATGGCTTTTGCTTCTGGTAGAAAGGCTTCCCAGTATTTAATGAGCTGTCAACACAGACAAGAACATTGATTAGAACATAGAACAGTACAGCACAGGAACAGGCCCTTCGGCCCACAATGTCTGTGCTGAACATGTTGCAGACTAACTCTTTGCTTGTCAATGATCCATATCCCCATCTCTCCAGGAGATACTGTATTTCCCAGAGCAAGGAGACTGCTGGAGCTAATCAGAGTTTTCCCTCACCTCAGTCCCACCACCTCACTCGCCCCCATCTCTCCCTACCTCATGGCGGGGGGAGGGAAAGGAAACAGTTAAAAAACCCCCACCACTATTCTAACATAGAGCAGGGCACAATGCTGCTGTTACCCAAGTCCTCAGCAATCAGTCTAACCCACGTCATGAAGCATCGAGTACTACTAGTGTGGCCTGTTTTTGCTGCATATCCAAAAGATTATCTCACGTTTTTATTTATTTCCACTTATCTTTTCCAGGTGACTTTCAACTGGCACAGTAAACAGAGTGCCAGTCACTGTCGCTCAGTCTCACTCGAGTCAGCAATCTAATTGACCAAGGATGGATAACTCAGCGGGACACTCTGGGGAGAAGTTTCGGGTCGAGTTGGCCAAGCATGAGTGACTCCCCTCCTCTGCCATGGGCCCACATTGCACCAACCCCTCGCCCGGGTATCGGAGCAGAGGCTCTAAAGCTCAGCGCTACCGCTGAGAGCTGCCGCTGCCCAAGGCTCCTCACCTGTTGCTGGGAATTCTGAAGAGTTTCTAAATACACAATAACCCGGCTTTTGAAGTCTTTAATTCTCTCGACCTGGAGGCAAGAACAAAATAGAGGAGAGTTTAAAACATAGAGAGAGGTTTGAAGGACAGAGAGGTGAGGGTGAAGCTGGGACAGGGGGCAGGCAGGTAGGCAGACCCAAGCACTCACCTCAAAGCGAGCAACTTCCTTTCGAATGTTGGCGGAGATCTGCTCAAACTCTCGCTCACACTGCAGAACTTTGGGCTCCCACTAGGACAAAGAGTGGTTCGTTAGCACAGCTCATCAGCCACTGCCTCCCGGTTGGTCACTAACCATCATGCACACTTCTACCTGTACTGCTGCCGCTGAAGGCACTGTGAAACGGACCAAGTTTGTTGGTCTTTTCCCCAGGAAGCAGCATTCTGCTCCCTCTTCATACCCACCATCCCGGGAGTCCAAGTGTACTGAATTTTGTTAATGTCATCAGGTGCTGATGGAAGGGGTCACCAACAGTCAGCACTTGTGGCCACATCTTACCCTTCATATCGTCCTTCAACAAAGTAAATATTTGGCCACTTGACGGCAGCGTTAACACATTTCACAAAGCTACACAAGACCTTTGATCAAAGAACTAGGCTTCAAGGAGAGTCGAAGCTGGATAAACAAACGTCATGGTTGAGGGAGGGACTTGCAGAGGTCGGTCTTGCTGCTGAAGACATGGCCCACAAATGGTGGCACATCCAATAAGTTCATAAGACACAGTAGCAGAATTAGGCCATTCGGCCCATCAAGTCTACTCTGCCATTCAATCATGGCTGATCTAACCTTCCCTTAACCCCATTCTCCTGCCTTCTCCCCATAATCCTTGACGCGCACTAATCAAGAAGCTATTTGTCTCTGCTTTAAAAATATCCATTGATTTGGCCTCCACAGCCGTCTGTGGCAATGAATTCCATAGATTCACCACCCTCTGACTAAAGAAATTCTTCTTTATTTCCTAAAGGAATGTCCTTTAATTTTGAGGCTGTGACCTCTGTTCCGAGACTCTTCCACTGTGCACAGTCACATGTACACAGGAGCCCAGAGGCAATAGGGCTGTTTACAGAGAAAGAATAAATATTTGATGAAGCGGCTGCAACTATAAAAGGCAGTTTGTGAATGGGAGCAAGGACATACACCAGGGTGTTTATGGGATCTGGTGGGAATCAGGAAACGGGCAGCAGAGTTTTACACGAGCTCATATGTACAGAGTGGAAAGTGACATGGCACTGGCAGCACCAGGAGTCTGGTGAAGCTGAGTGCAAGGTGGACATAGGTGAGAAAAGGGGCAGGTGGGTCCCTGTTTACTGATCTGCACTGTACACGAGCAATCCTAGCTGAGCCCATGGAAGAGGATGAGCTACATGACCCGTGCTATAGAGGTAGAGAGGGTCTGCACTTATAACCATATAACAATTACAGCACGGAAACAGGCCATCTCAGCCCTACAAGTCCGTGCCAAACAACTTTTTTCCCTTAGTCCCACCTGCCTGCACTCATACCATAACCCTCCATTCCCTTCTCATCCATATGCCTATCCAATTTATTTTTAAATGATACCAACGAACCTGCCGCCACCACTTCCACTGGAAGCTCATTCCACACCGCTACCACTCTCTGAGTAAAGAAGTTCCCCCTCATGTTACCCCTAAACTTCTGTCCCTTAATTCTGAAGTCATGTCCTCTTGTTTGAATCTTCCCTATTCTCAAAGGGAAAAGCTTGATCACATCAACTCTGTCTATCCCACTCATCGTTTTAAAGACCTCTATCAAGTCCCCCCTTAACCTTCTGCGCTCCAGAGAATAAAGACCTAACTTATTCAACCTATCTCTGTAACTTAGTTGTTGAAACCCAGGCAACATTCTAGTAAATTGCAGAGAGATCTGTGCTGACACGGAACTAACAGTGAACACACTGAAGCGTACCTCTGTAATCTCGTCCTTGGCCTGTTGCAGCTTCTCCGGTTTGTTGGCCCAGATGAGACGAGCTTCATTCTCTCGTTTTTTCTGCAGCATAGTCTGTACATCTTGCCACCGCTGCCACGTCTTCACGCGCTGGTCAAACACGCCCTGCACCAGGACAGTCACATCATCTTAGCACCCTGTCAAAGCACCACGCCTTCCCCACCGCTTCACAGCCCAGCCACATAGGCTAAATCCCAGGGGCTGCAAGGCTCCATGCAGCCAGGACTGGGCCCTTCGCAACACCACTGTGGCTGCCAGGGCTTGATGTGTCAGAGAACCCTTGGGAGCACAGCAGGGTGGAGTCCCTCCCCCCCCCCTCTTCCCCCCCCCCCCCCCAAACTGATGGGAGACACAATTCTACTGGGAGAGTAAACACAGCCAGGCATATACATCTGGTGAGCTGGTGACCCAACTAGACTACCCAGGGTCCAGGGTCCCAGCTACACTAGCCAGGACTGAACTACCCAGAGCCCAGGGTCCCAGCTACACTAGCCAGGACTGGACTACCCAGTGTCCGGGGTCCCAGCTACACTAGCCAGGACTGGACTACCCAGGGTCCCAGCTACACTAACCAGGACTGGACTACCCAGAGCCCGGGGTCCCAGCTACACTAGCCAGGACTGGACTACCCAGGCCCCAGGGTCCCAGCTACACTAGCCAGGACTGGACTACCCAGGGTCCCAGCTACACTAGCCAGGACTGAACTACCCAGAGCCCGGGGTCCCAGCTACACTAACCAGGACTGGACTACCCAGGATCCGGGGTCCCAGCTACACTAGCCAGGACTGGACTACCCAGGGTCCGGGGTCCCAGTTACACTAGCCACGACTGGACTACCTAGGGCCCAGGATACAAAGCAGGTGAAGGATGCCACAGGCACTAGGCAGTACCCTGACTGCTGAGATGAGCCGGATGTAGTCACTGAGCAGTTCGGCCAGCAGGAAGAAGTCGTTGTTGGCTTGCTCCTGGTAAAGCTGCTCGATCTTCTCCTCCACCTCCGCCAGCTGTGACAGCGCGCGGGACAAGGCCGTGTGGTCCTCCGAGCTGCCCAGCATGGCCGCACTCTTCGCAAACACACCTGTGTTCACCGCCAGCTCTGGGGACAGAAGCACAGGGTTAGTGGTGGGGGAGACGGGGCGGGTATTACACCACCACCCACTCTGGGGGCAGCTGCACAGGGTTAGTGGTGGGGGAGACGGGGCGGGTATTACACCACCACCCACTCTGGGGGCAGCTGCCCTGTGGGCGGGGGGGCAACACTTGTTGACAGACATGTCTGACTACATCCTCAACCCAACATGTGTTCACATTGTATGTTGGGCATTCACACAGTTCATTGTATAGCAGAAAGGAGGGAGAAAGATGAAAGCCCTCTCTATATCCCCCACACAATCCTATGACAGATATAGACCACTCTCCCATCAAACCTCCTGCATCTGTCCATGGAGTCCAACACCCAAGTTACAGGGAAGAAGGTACAAGTAGTAAGACATTACCTTAAATATTAACCCTACACCTGGTCACCATTTAGACTCTCTATTCCAAAGAATAAACTAATTCATGAGCATCATGATGGGCTTTTTTCAGATTCCATCAGACAGTCTGAATGTGGTGCTGTTTAACGAGATTATCAAGATGCAGTCTATGCTATCGAGCCAGAACACGAGGGAAGCCTTGCCAAGCACGGGCCACAGGAGTGTGCCCAGCCCAGCCCAGAGTCAGTGCCTGGCACCAAGCAAGCACTGGTCTCTCAACTCATGGCATCAATGCACTGATCTTGGATTCATTTCTGGATGAGAGTCAAACTGCTACTGTTCCAAGAGGTTTACAGAGTTTCAAAAAGATAAACACTAAACATGTGCTTCAGAGCCACAGGAAGTGGAGAGTTGATGGGATGTGAGCATGTTGTGTGAATGGTCGTGAACCCACTGCAGCCCAAATACACCGGACACCTGGACATCCCCCTCACCACCGACCCAGCACTGCACCTCCTGCTCCACTCCTCCCCGGCCTCTGTACAGAGAGCATGACATCTAAGGAAATCATCACGCAAATAGTTTAGATTTATTCGTAGTTCCAGCCTCTGCTTCCTCTCCAAATCTCACCTTTCCTGTGGTTGACGAGGGTTTCAACAACAGCGTGGAGTTTGCGCAACTGCAGGTCTTCATTCTCAATCTCCTGAAACTTCTCTTCAAACCACTGGAGGTAGAACAACAAACACCTTCTATAGCAGGGCACAGGGACAATGGCCAAAAGCACACAGCAGCCACTCGCTTTCCTTACCCACTGGTCCATATGGTTCAGTCCATGGACCAGAGGGTACGGTGCGAATGGTTTAAAGGGAATCCCTGGGAGAAGCATTCTCACCCAGAGAGTGCTGGAATTGGACTGCAGAGCCCAAGGGAACGGTGGACACAGGCCAGAAGGGTTTGTTTCTGTGGAGCATGTAGCTCTGTCATTCATTTTGGAAACTACAAAATCCAACTCAACAACAATTGTTTGTTGATTTGCAGCTTTTAAAACCAAATATGCAGGGAAATAAACAGTGCCCCCTGCAACTCCAAGCACATTGCCACTACCGAACAAGGCCAGAGGAGGCAAAATGTGTAGGAAGGAACCACTGATGCTGCTTTAAACCGAAGATAGACACAAAATGCTGGAGTAACTCAGCGGGTCCGGCAGCATCTCTGGAGAAAAGGAAGAGGTTACGTTTTGGGTTGAGACCCTTCCTCAGAGTCAGGGGAGAGGGAGAGGGAACAGAGAGATATGGACAGAACAAGTTAATGAAAGAAAGGAGGTGCAGAGCGCCATTCTTGCAGGGCCAGTCAGACAGTACTTCCCTGCTGCCTCTACCCCACAAAGTAGCAACACAAAGGATTTAGAGGGCTCGGCGCCAACCAGGACTAGCCCAGGATGCTAACTTGGCATGGCTAAGGTGGGCTGAAGGGCCTGTTTCTGTGCTGTACAGCTCGGTGAATAAATGCTGAGCACAATAATTGCCTCACCCAGACCCGACCGCTGCTAAAGCAGATGAGGCAGCAGCACTTGGTTATGGGGACATCAGTGACCCAGCACGTGGCAGCTCACCAGCCTACCACTCTGGGCTCTGCCTAGTTTATAATCACATGTACCGAGGTACAGGGAAAAACCTCTGCTGCGTGATAGGCAGCCTACAAAACAACATGCCATGATTACAATGGAACCTGTGACGGGTAGTGAGAGGAACACTTACTATGTCTGACTCATTCATCTTTATGGTCATCTTACTGACAGCATCAGCAGCCTTGTTGACCATGCGAAGTAGGCTGGCCCCACTCAGAGCCTGTGTGTTTACTGCCCGCGGCAACTACAAATACAGTTAAAGACTGGTGTTACAAAACGCCAACTCAGGCCCGGCAAAACCTGCAGCACGTAAACACGTGGGAGTCTGCCCCACCCACCCCCTCTCCCTGCCTGTCCCCCCTGCCCCACTCACCACTACCCCTTCTCCCCATCCACCTGCCTCACTCCCCCCCCCCGCTCTGTGCCCACCTGCCCCATCTCTCACCCACCGCCCCCTCTCCCCGCCCATCCCCCTGTCCCACTCACTACCACCCCCCCTCCCTACCCACCAGCCCCCTCTCCCTGCCCGCCCCCCTGCCCCACCACCTCTCTCCGCCCCTGCCCCACTTGCCACCACCCCTTCTCCCCATCCACCTGCCTCACTCCCCCCCCCCGCTCTGTGCCCACCTGCCCCATTTCTCACCCACCGCCCCCTCTCCCCTCGAATGGAGCAGTTACCTCATCTTTTTCCAAGAACTCCCTGACATGGGGGTCGAGTAATAATGTGGGGTGCTTGACAATCCTCTGTAGATATCTGCAATAACACAAGATTTAGGTGGGGCTTCTCCAGTTAATTATTACTTTGATCCTGCACCTGGACACCAAGGTATATGGGTGTTACTAATACTTTACACTGCCACCGAGTGTGAGAATAGGTGCAGAAATGGGGACAGATCAAAGAAGCACAGTGGTGCAGCGGGTGGTGCTGCTGCCCGAGAGAGCTGGAGACCGCTTCATTCCTGACTTCATGTGCTGCCTGTGTGGAGTTTACTCGTTCTCCCTGTGACCGCGTGGGTTTTCTCCGGCAGCTCCATTATCTTCCCACATCCCAGACGTGCAGGGTTGGAGGTTCATTGGCCCTCTGTAAACTGCTGCTACTGTGTAGGGAGTGGATGAGAATGGGTGATAACACAGAACTAGTGAACGGGTGATCTATGGACTCAGCGAGCTGAGTGGTGCAACTGGCCGTGACACTCCAACACTAGTGAGCCACAACCTGCGGCCACTCCAGCAGTGGAGGATAAATCCTGGTGCTGCAGACACACACACACTTGTACACACACACACATATGTGTACACACACACACGTGTACACACACACACGTGTACACACACACACACGTGTACACACACACACACGTGTACACACACACACGTGTACACACACACACGTGTACACACACACACATGTGTACACACACACACGTGTACACACTCACACACACGTGTACACACACACGTGTACTCACACACACACGTGTACTCACACACACACACGTGTACTCACACACACACACGTATACTCACACACACGTGTACACACACACACATGTACACACACACACACACACATGTACACACACACACGTGTACTCACACTCGCACTCAGTGCACCACAGTAACTGTGCACCAGGTGCCACCTAGTGCCCAGCAGCTGAAACAGCAACCATGGCAGATCTTTCACTGCATGTTCAACCCCAACACCGCCACACACTTACACAGCTCGAGAAAAGTGACTACAGCCCGCACGTTCTAATTTGATCAACACATTGTTTAACATTTCCCTGGTCCCCTTCCTCATGGAGAGGAGAGAGAGCATGGGTTTTCCTGAAGGGAATCAGGGCTGTATAGGATGGTGTAGCAGAATATGGAGAGCTCTTGCAGACATGACCATGGTGCCCAATAATCCTTAATGTCAACATCGCCAACCAACAAAGATAAAGTGGTTGTGTTCAATGACAAATCCTTCAGGGAAGGAGACGTCAGGAACAGCTATGGAGCCCACTATCAGTGCTGTGTGCTTTGTTTAGTCTGGATAAGACCAGAGTGCTAATGGAGCCATAATATCCTCCATTCTAGTGAGCATACACCCTGCTCGTGACCACACCAAACGAGGTGGGTTATTTGCCAGAAAATGCTGGCAGATGGGTGGTTCAGGAAAGGCAGGTGAGGGACCAGCAGGATTTAACATCATCAGGATCTGCATTTTTATTCTGCGAGTGTTGCAAAAAGGAGCTGAAGTGTGTAATTTGACAGAGACAGCCCAGCATGGCACCAGGAGTGGATTTAACACGTTTCATCGAGTAAGCGGTTTCCCAGAGCTCATTCTAACACTTCCCTACTTTTCCTTTTGACCTTCACAGATGAATAGGTTGGAACAGACTCCCCATCTGGTGGGTCAGTCACCACCCATAACCCCACCCCCGTCATACAAGAGGCAGCTGATGCTGAAAGCCAACACAGCAAATGACCAGAGGCAGGGATCTGATTTAGCCCCCACCCAGGGCACGGCACAGACAGCGAAAGATTAAAGGCAGAAACATCAACTACCGTTTTAATTAAGGAACCAGACAAGTTTAGAACTGGTTTTGCAAAGCCAATCTAGAAAGTAATGCCTGCATTCGGATGAATGCAAGATTATTCTTGTGTAGGTGGGATAACTACACCCAAGCCAAACAAAGTGTTGATTAACTCAGCAGTTTCTGTGGAGGGAATGGACACACAACGTTTGGGCTGGTTGCAGTGGGGTGTGGGAGAGATGAAAACAGCAAGAGGTGGGGATAAGGCAAGCCTTGAGTGATAGGTGGACAGGTGAGGGTTGAAGGGATCAATGGGGGAATAAGTGACATCAGAAAAAAGGGTGTCAGATAAGAGGAGTGAATTGTAAAGTCAGAGGGAAAGATATAGGTGGAAATAAAGGAGGGGGGGGGGGGGGGGGAGGGGATAAAAGGGAATTAAGGGTCCCATAGATGAGGAGGGGAAAGGAGCAGGGTGAGAGGGGAGTTAGAGTGGGTAGGGGGTACTACTGGAACCGTTGGGTTGAAAGCTGCCCAAGCGGAATACAAGCTGCTGTTCCTCCAAGTTACGTGTAGCCTCACTGTGGCAATGGAGGCCCAGGACAGAAAGGTCAATGTGGGAATGGGAAGAGGAGCCAAGATGAATATCCAGCAGGCCTACACAAACTGATCGCATGTTTGGCTAAACGGTCGCCCAGTCTACGCTTGGCCTCACTAATGTAAAAGAAGCCACATCGAGAACAGCAAGTATAATGGTCACAGTCTTCAACATTAATCCCCACTCCAAACAAAAGATCAATCCAGCCACACTTTTTACACAGTTTATCATCATCAATTGTCCTTGAATCTCACAACCCTGCACAGGAAGTTTGGGTGCACAGCACTTTGGAAACTACAGGCGCACCTCCCTTGGAAGCTATACCGCACCTCTCTTGGTTTCCACCGGCTCCTTTCACCACTCACCGTTCCAACGCAGCTCGCCTCCGTTCCAGGAACTCGGCCGAGGAGGAATCTTCCTTCCCAACTTTCACTTTGGTCATTCCTTACCAAAGAGAAATCAGGATTAGCAATCTGCGTCGGGAAACCAGGAGAACCAGAGGCATTGAGACATTGTTTATAGCAAATGACGGGCTCAGCACGTTAGTGCAGAGGGTTCTCACTCAGGGGAACTCCACGCTTCAGATCATCACTTCTAAACATTACATTTTAAAGCACTTATTCCACATTCCCTCACAACATGGGTCACTTCAGTCCCCGGAGCAACCAAACTAACTTCCATTGCAACCCCTCTCCCACATTCACACCAATTCACCTCTGATTCCATCGCGCACAATACTAAGAGTAATTTAGTGGCCAATTAGTTTACTAACTCTCTAGTCTTTGGAATGTGGGAAAAAAACAGAATCTCCAGGCTCAACCTGCAAACTCCACACAATGATCCCAGAAGTGAGGATTTAATCTGGTCCCTGGAACCATGAGGCAGCAAATCTACCCAATTACTCCTAAACTTGGAATCCTTGAATCTAGTCCACACACACTACTGAAGACTTGCCAATTAGGAAGGTCTAAACCACACTCATAAGAGAAACCTCCTGGTGCTAGAAGTTAGTGCACAGTGTAATAGGCTTAGAGCAACTTAAACACCAGAGAGAAGCAGAGACATATTTTCCGTGCCCTCTGTGCATCCTCCCCTCTTGCAGAGAAGGGCGTGAACAAAATCCACAAAATCCCCGTGTAAACACGGGACAAGAGACTCATGCAGATGTGTGGAAAAAAGGGGGGGGAAAATAAAGGCAAGAAATAACACTGTTGAAAGACATGAACAACAGCTACTTGGAAAGACCCAGAACAAATGGACTAGGAGATAAACTTTGGGAATAATTCACTATGGAAACTCCTTATTGAACAAAACATTTCATCTTCCTAAACTATCATTTTTTTAAACAGCCATTTGCAGTAAACATTATGACAGTGAGTGGAATGGGCTTGAGTCTAATGTCCAGCTGCTGTACCTATTAAACTCTTCTCGGGAGGTGGAGGCACTATGAAGCCATTTTGAGAATGTTTTTCTGAAAGTCTGTCGTATAGTCCTAGAAAATCACTAAATCTTCGCCTTACACTGAAGTCTCTCCTCTTGAACATTGTTAAGCTGGTCTGCAAAGCAAAACAATGCATAAATATATTAGCCAATGCTAAAAAACACTAAAAAACTATGCAGTGCTGCAAAAAGAATTACATTGCCCAGCATTTTACCAAGCTAGAAAATCTGCACATATATCATAGCACAAAGCAGCATTATTAAAATAAGCAAAGGCTTGCATTCTAAATACTTGAACACGAGACTTTGTTCCAATGGATCAGGTAACGTTCACAATATTACACTATTTACACCAGAGCTGTGGCCCTATTGTAACAAGTACCAATGTACCGATACATACCAGCGTCGACACTTTATATGCCATATATGCACCCATGCCGTCACCTAAAAAGAGAAATAAAACGTTATTCAAATACATTGCTGCTGTTTTATGTAAATTCCTGAGGAGCTATATTCCAGCTTGGGCAGGAGCACAGTGCCCCACAGATAGGTTTTGACAATCTCACCAGGACTGTGAGGACATCTCCCCCCTGGGGGAATAGGCAGAAGCTGACTCGACCCACTGTCAATATACACAGAGACATGGCTGCCCACACAGTGAACATGTGCAAGCCCCTCAGCTGCAGAGGAGGAACAACAGGTTAGGTGCTGTGTAACACCTACGGTTACATGGAGGCACTGGGTGACAGTGCAATCAGTACGAGGCAGGGACACCCGGGACCAACATTCACACTCCTTCAGCCTGGGACCAACACTCACACTCAGCGTGGGATTGTACTCATTGGAGTTTAGAAGATGGGAGATAGCCTTAGTTAAACACCAGATGCTGCATGGTCTCAACAGGGTAGATGCTGAGACGTCTTGGCTTTCGATGTTGTGCGGCATGAGGAACAGTAATGATTTGTGCAGGAAATCAGAACCAAACTATATAGGTTCAGAACAAAGGGTTGCCCATTTAAGATAGAGACACTTGGTGTCTCAGAGACCGAGGATGATTGCAATTTTACGCCCCAGAGATCTATGGAGGCAGTCACTGAATATATTCAAGACAGAATCAGACACAACTCTGGCCTGTACGAGGAATGGTTAGGAAAGTGCAGCTGAGGACAAGATCATATTATCCAGGATCTCATTAAACTGTTGAGCAGGCTTTAAAGGACATATGGCCTCCTCCCAATCCTATTCCTGATGTTTTTATGTACCATTTCTCCACCAGCAAGCACATTTGTTCTGTAAGCTACACTGACTAAATGCTCTGCTCAAAGTAACACAATGCTTTATATTCATTCCTCATTCTTTCTCCTTCCTTGGTCAGGTTATTTTCTAAACACAATTTACACTTGTTCACCTGCCATGGACAGTAGCTCAGCAAGCAACACTGAGTAATCACATCATCAACCAACACTTCTCCAACATGCTGGCTCCCCCACTGTATAACGACTATCTTGCAATCACTCCTTCAGTTAATTCTTTAATTATGGACTGGAAAGTCTGGCATTTTCACACACCCACTGTCTCATTACTGCAGTTCCCCATACCGCTCCCCATCAAAAGCAGTTACTACCTTAGCCTAGCTACTTCCACCTCATTTTAATTAAAGGAGCCTTTAACACATGAGCTTATCATCCCAGGGGTCTACTTCCTGCCTAAATAAAGCAGGTGATTGAGAAAAGTGGCATATATTCAGGCTGATTTGCTGCCTCATCTGTCTAATGGGGTACAGCAACCTAATAGTTAACCCGTTGGTCTGACAGCCAGAGTTCTAGGCCATTAATTCAGAAACAATGTTGAATCCCATCATAGGTACACAAAATTGCTGGGGAAACTCAGCGGGTGCAGCAGCATCTATGGAGCGAAGGAAATAGGCGACGTTTCGGGCCGAAACCCTTCTCCTCAAGGTATACCTACTTTGAAGAAGTTCTCCACATAGATGCTGCTGCACCCGCTGAGTTTCCCCAGCAATTTTGTGTGCCTTCGATATTCCAGCATCTGCAGTTCCTTTTTGAACACTTGAATCCCATCATGACTGCTGAGTTTAAATCTGGGTAATTAAATGAACTTCGAATTGAAAGGCTCATCATTGTGATGGTAATGTAGCAGACTGCTCTAGACCCCAGCCAGTTCACCAGTGACCTCCAGGAGAGGATGTCTACCATCCAGCAGCTCAGCTCAGTTGCCTCCTTACATCAGGCATGGAAGATGAATCGGTGGGGTCTACATCCCATGCATGAAGAGCAAATTCCAGTCGTGAGAAACACCAGATCTTTGTACATCGTGGTGCTGGAAAGACCTGGGCACAGAACTACATGTCAAGCACTGTAGCAATGTGTACGTCACTAACACAGAAAACTAACAGCACAAATTAATGCAACAAATCTGTAAATACTTCATGCACTAAACAATCCATCGACTGGTCGCTTCTCTAAACCCAGATAACTCATTACAATAAGCAACTCTGAAAGTTCATTCCAAACAGCGCTGTTCTCTTGTTCCTCTTCCCCAAACCTACTTCCTCCTCATGGTCCACAGCTGAATGCCCAGAGATGACTCTCTGCTTTCACAATGCTGAGCTGAGGCCAGGAAGATAGCGTTTCCCCAGTCATTGGCAAGTGGCCAGACTCCAAGCCCAGCCAGAGTGGTCAGATTCGCCCACAGTGGAATCATGACTGCTCATCTCATGTGCCACCATCACTACTTTGGGGCCTCACACGGTCAAATGCTGGCAGGATTCAAGAGAATAACTTCAGGGAAATGTAAAGGCAGACACTGCCAGATAATAATCACACACATATCATGCTGTCGCCCAGAACCAAAATGTACTTGCAAAGTTTCTGAGCAGAACACTGACCAAAAGGTGAATCACTGTAGACACAAGGAACTAACTGGTGGTGCTAGTTTACCCAAAAGGACACAAAGTGCTGGAGTAACTTAGTAAGCCGAGAAGCAGCTGTGGAGAACACGGATAATGACGTTTCAGATCAGGACACTACAATCAGTCTGAAGCAGGGTCCTGGCCTGAAACGTCATTTATCCATGTTCTGCCGAGAATGCTGCCTGACCTGCTGTTACTCCAGCCCTTGTCCTTGTGTGAATCACTGCACCCGGACACAAACCCCTCATGACCGGAGCATCAAACTTACTTACCCACTTTCTCCGGCTCAGTCACTGTAACCTTCAAATCAAATTGATCCTCATCTTCCTCAGTTTCTTCTTCTTCAAACAGCTGCCGAAGGAATTAAATAATGCATCAATCTGCACTGTCAGCAAACCACATGCACCTAGACATCCTTGTAGAACAAAGCGCCCAGCTTCTACACAGCCTTTAGCAAACCTAGTCAAACCTGGGCAACTACTTCCCTGAGTGAATAAGTAGTTACTCTTTTTCTGCTTTCCAGAACAACCTAAAGTCCACGTTAGGATTGCACTGTTCACCTGGAAGTACCTCAGTCCAACGAGTCATTTCTCAAACAGCAAATTACATGAGATAAAGATTGCTGGAATTGAGATGGTGAAACTGCTCACAGGACATTAGGAAACTCCTTGGTCTTCAAATGAAAGAAGACATTCCAATGTGATCTGAGCAATGTCTTTCACTTCTCCAGCCATGTACCACTGCTTCAGTACTACACCACTGTGTTGCTAGCTACAGTACTGGGCCAGTCCACCAATAAGAACTTGGTTCCTCCTTTCAAATACAGTAAACCCTCATTATAACACCCCCTTTATAATGAATCTCGGTTACAGAGGACAGACGTGTCGAAACCACCTCCGGCTCGCAAGATTCACCAGCAATCCCTTCGCCCAATGCAGCTGTTGTTGCAGCTCACGTTGTAGCCCCAGGGAACAGTGCTTTCTTCAGGCTGCTGTCACCACCATCACCGTGGAGCTCCCTCCCCACTCACCAGTTTCTCCCTGTTGGCCGTCGCTTCCCACTCCGTTGTTGCCTCCTCCTCCCGCTCTGACAACTCGGCCTCACCGCACAGCCCCCCACCCCCAACTCCTACACACTAGAGGGATAGAAGACCCTGCTCATCTCTGTTGGCAGTGTAGATATGAAACTGCGATCCATGATATCCAATATCCCAACTGAACAAACCAAGAACACACACAGCTCACTTTTGGGACAACTCTAGGATGTAAGTATGGATAGAAAGGATCTATTTTCATAGGGATATGCACAACATCTCTCCAGATGATGTGTTAACAGCAGCAGATAGCTGAAGTGCAGCTCAGATCCAGCACATGAAGCAGGATCAGGAACAGCAAGATTCTCCTGTGATTACTTGGTGGTCTGGTCCAGATTTTTCATGCTAAGTTTCTGATGATGTCATTGGCAGTGGTATTGCCTACAGCATCCAAGATAGAACAAAGCAATATTACTGGCCTGAAACATTCCAACTAATGCAAATTTGCCAATTACAGCCAAGAAGAAAGAATAAAGAGCAAGGAATCCTATCTGGGACATACCAGGCCCCTCTGTGGGAGGTGACTGGGACATACCAGGCCTCTCTGTGGGAGGCGACTTGAAAGTAAAGGAAGCACATCAAATTATAGAACCTACAGTGCCCACAGATATGTACAGCTCTTTCAAGAATCAAATACATCTAATTACCTGCTCCTTTTAACCTTCTGCAGGCAACTGGGCAGTGAACACCACAGCTAGTTTAAAGCTAACACAACCGGCAACAGTGCAGAGTACCAACCGGACAGCAGTTTAAACAGGGACAAACTGATTCTACTTAGTGGCAAGTGGGATCAAGTATCTAGCCGACACTAAGTGAATGGTGTCAGCACTCAAACAGAAAAATATGTTCAAAACAGAGATTCTTGCTGTTCACCAATAACTGGATGGTGAACATTCACTCAAAGAGCAACCCTGTTTATCCACCTTGCACACTGTTGCAACACAAGTGCAGTCCGAAACTTGCGCAAGATTTATGATGCAAGTCCTGCACTGAATGAATGAATGAATGAATCTCTTTATTGTCATTGCACATGGTACAACAAAATTTAAAAGTCAATCCAACGATGCGATTCACAAGAACAATTTTAAATATATAAGAAAAGGTAAAAATATATACATATAAAAAAATTAGATAGTTTTTGCCACTAATTTTCCATTATGAGGTATTCGGTGTTGTACAGTTATATACAGTTATATAGTAGTGCAAATGGTTAAGTACATTCAGGATATTTTTAAGGTGCTTGTGAGTAAGAACCATTCAGTTGAATGTGAGTGTTATTTCTTATTTTGCATTGTTAAGTTAACGTATGGCTATGGGGTAGAAGCTGTCTCTGAGTCTGTTTGTGCAAGTTTTGAAAGACCTGTACCGTCTGCCAGAGGGCAGCAGGTGGAACAGGTTGTGTCCAGGGTGGGAAGGGTCCTTCAGGATGTTGGCTGCCCTGCCAAGGCAGCGTGAGCTGAAGATGTCCTTCAGCTGAAGATGACCTCATTGGCCAGCAGCAGCACTGTGCCTACAGCGTGCTTACCACAGGGACAATATAAACCTCACACAACCCAAGTGGCAGAGGGAAGTGCATTAATATTTCAGTTATGTTTTCTGTAATAACACTTTAAACTGGATCCTCACCTCTTGACTGACTTTGCTCTTGGATTGCAGAACAGCGCTGGGTGGAGACTTTATTGATGGCCCTGTAGTAGACGGCTTGCTCTTGTCATTTGGAAGGCCGTCCAGGGATAACTCCACAGTGGCTTCTGCAACAAGATACATGCAATCTAACTTGGTGGAGCCACACTCAGCAAGTGTAACCACAATGAACGGAACATGATACCTTTGACAAATTGAAGGGTGCCGTCATGACAAACAAGGTACAGAACTCACTGCGCAGCAGGCTGGGTCATTCCATCCAATATTGTGCAGCTCGTACCAAGGCCCACAACTATTTACCCGAGGATTGGCCTTTGGTCGCAGTTACACAAAGCACCGAGTGTTCACTGTTCACTTTGAAAGTTGCTGTTTCAACCCAGCACATCGCTCCCGGGACTTGCTGGGAGCGCATGGAGTCCATGACACACACACACACGGACAGACTGGTTTTGCTCTGTAGATCGCAGCATTGACACATTGCTGGGGTAGAGTTGGTGGGATTGGTCACGACGCCTGCTGAGTGGTATACTGCGCACATTAGCAGAGCTTGTAACTAAGCAGCACAATAGTAATTTAGAGACTGACATTCTTAAGGCAGGGGAGACCTTGTCTTTTGACACACACGCACGCTGTGGAATGCTTGTTGATCCTAAAGTAGGAGTGTAAATGGAGGGAGATGAATGAAAGTTGTAGAAAACAATGCAAATGTCAGATGCCGGACTGGAAACATGCAGGGATTAGCCTGCATTTGTGGAGCGAATAGAGCTAATGTTACAGGTAGCTTTCTTTACAGAACAGACTAGTCACGACAGAAACAGGGACAGCTACAATTCAATGTTGAGAGCCTGACAACACAGTGCGACCAAAGCCCAGATGGTGTTGGCTGAGGTTACACTGGGCTTTGTTGGAACCGGGTAGGAAGTCAAAGACAACAGCGTGGGAATGGGATGGAAAATCAAAGTGACTAGCGTGGGACTACCCTTGTGCACTGAAGGGAGGTAACGTGTAGAGTGATCACCCAATAACATTTAACATCTCCAGTGCAGGAGAAACCACAGCACGACCATCAAATGCAACGCACTTCAGTGCAAGTGGCTATAAATTTATGCTTCAACTTGGACGACTGTGTTTTTACTCTTTGCCTTTAAATTTGCAATATATAAAACATAAGCATGTGAACCTGCAGGAATCTGAAGAATAGAATGCTCAGCCATCTTTATATTGGGAGAGTGGGAACAACATCACTACCGGGGATTAAAAAACCAGAGGCAGCTGAGCTGATCTCCAGCCAACGTGGCTCCAGGTTTGCAGACGGCAATGGCAGACATGTGGCCCCGACTTCAAACATTTAAAAATCTGGTCATCTCCTCACTGACGGCTTGTCCTCCAATGTAAAATCACAGCATCCACAGGCACCTGTGTAAACCTCACAAAGGACTGCCAGACATTCCCAACGCACGTTGAACGGCCAGGCCTGGCGATAACACCAGGAAAAGCAGGGGGGGGGGGGGGATTTCTGGAAGTCACAATCCTTACCTGCAAAAATATCTTGCTCTTCATCATCGGAATGTATTCCATTTGTCTTGGAGTTGCTGCTGAATGTCTTTGAGGAATCCATATCTAAAGGACTGATCTAAATATAAATGGACATCAAAAATTGCAATGAATGCCAGAGGGAGAGCAGCATTCCCCACTGTACACCTCTACAGAGACCATGCGACTGTGGCCAAGCTCAGTGACAGATACACCAAGCTCCAAACCCAAACACAGACAACTTACACCTTCCCAGGATGACAACTGATCCCAAATAGTTAATCTGCTAGAAACTGCCGCTGGAGTATTAAGTATCCAGTTCAAGGCTTTCACTATTTCCAATGCAAGCTCCACAGGCAAATGGAATCAAACACAGAAACCAATCACATCCAACACGGAGCCATGGAGAGGTATTGAGGATGGTGTCATAGACATGGCAGCAGACAGCTGCACTTCATTAATCTCTTCTTCCCAACTCAACCCCGAGGGAACCTCCTTCCCACTGACCTCTGCTCCACACTGCCAGTCGCTCCATTCAATATCAAATTCAATTTGTTGAAACAATCTATACCCACTTGGATTTCTTTATTGTTTAATTGAAATTACTATCAAATATAATTTAGTTTAAAATTGTGGCTTGAACCTTAGGAGTACAGGAATTTCTAAAGAAATTTAAATTGCTGGTACTATGAAATAACCAAAGTACTGATGCTAGTGTTTGGTACAAAGGGTTTCAATCATAAAATTTGCTTCTTTTTTTCCTGCACATATGAGATGTGTATAAATCACTTTAAAAAATGTAGCAGGGAGAATTCAAATCTCCTGAGACAGGATATAGGGTCTCAGATGCTGGGTCAAGGCACGCAGATGGAGTCGTGGGAAGAACAGCTATGCTCTGTTAAATGGCAGCACAGGCTCTTGGGATTGAATGATTCACTTGTTCCACATGTACATGGACTGCCAGGTCAGCAGACTTTAGAGTAAAAATACATAGAAATCTTGGGGTGTAACCAGAGCAGCAGGAACAGTGGCCTTGACAACGACCACAGGGACATCAGAGCATAAAGCCGAGTCAGGTGGGACAACAAGAACAATGTGTTCCGTACCAGAACCAGATTGACGTTGGAGTGAGGAGCATTTGTGGCCACATTTTGAAGAGGACTGCTATCCTCAAAAGAATGCCTGGAATTTCAAACCAGGAAGAAGGCAGGTTCAGTCTAGCACCTGTGGCAGGTTGTGGTTGATGGCAGGGCTTGTGAGGGGCAACTAGACCAAATGGATACATGATTTGGAGAGGATGTAGCTGCCATGGCTAACACTGAAAGTTGTCTCTGGCTGCAACAAGATCTAGACGAACTGGAGAAGTGGGCAAGGAATAGCAGATAGAATTAGAAGGTGGTACATTTCGGCATGATAAACAAGGCAGGATATGCATGGTAAATGGTAGAGCCAAGGAGAGTGTAGATACACACAGAGGAGCTGAGTACAGCTACATAATTTGCTGAAAGTGGTGACAGATATTCAAGACAACATTCACAAGTGTGTTATTATCAGATGTCCCAAAACACAACAATTAAATTCTTATGTAGGAAGGAACTGCAGATACTGCTTTAAACCAAAGATAGACACAAAACACCAGAGTAACTCAGAGGAACAGTCAGCATCTCTGGAGAGGAGAAATAGGTGACATTTCAGGTCGAGACCTTTCGGGTCCAAAGAAGGGTCCCGACCCGAAGAGTCACCCATTCCTTTGCTCCAGAAATGCTGCCTGTCCTGCTGAGTTATTCCAGAGTTTTGTGTCTATCTTTACAAATAAATTCTTACTTGCAGCAGCAGCAGACAGCTTGGTGAAGGATAAGATAGCTTACAGAATTTGATGCGCTTTCCTTCATTGGTCAGGCAATTAAGTATAAGAGTTGGGACATTGTGTTACAACTGTTCAAGAGGTTGGCGAGACCACAACTGGAGTACCTTGTGTACGTTACGTCAGCACCTCAATCACTCAGAGCCAACTTGTATGGGAACACTACCCGACTCACAACACCCCATCACAACTTGGAAATGCAGTACGTATATCACAATTCCTCCAATAGCACTGCAATTGTTCAGTACCATGGGAGAGCTTCAAAGGAATGCAGATGTTCTTGTTCGTGGCTCACCATCACCTTCCAAAGGGTGATCAGGTCTGTAACACCCACTGTGTGTTAAAATAATTCAAGATGATAACCAGCTTCAGTTGCATTTATTCTGAGGGAAAGATCCTGTACCATGGTAGTTGATTAATAATTAAGGATTAATAATTCACTATCAAACCCAATACAGATAACAAACAAAGGAACCCTTTCATCAGCCACCCACAAGGCAGATTTGGATCTCCAGCACGGTTATGTTAAAAGCCTTTAGAGTTGGCTTGCCCTGAAAAGTGAAGCCACATTCAGAAAGGGAAGAGTACAGCAGCTGTACCAGCAAGCTTCAACCTGCAGCATTCCTGCAACCAGACACACCCACAGCCGGCAGCCTCAGGCAAGCTGGGCCACATTTCTCCGTTGACTCCAGTCTCTGGGACAGAAAGTACGGCAGAGTTTATTCAAACAAATCATCTCCAAAGTAGCATGGGTTCTATGCAAGGCAAGAAAGTATAACTCTTTGTAGACAATGTCCTTGCCAATTGTTAATTAATTTGGCATTAGTGCTGGATACTCTGCACAGAGTTTATTAGAAAGTCAGAAATATACTAATGCAATGAACATATTCCTTAAATACAACCGGACATTGCTTCTTGTTCAACGCTTCCATTGGTTGTTCGTGGGGCAACTGTATGCAGAGGGCAGATGTATCACAAGCTATGTTGTGTACACTCCATAGTAACCACAATCTGAGATGAGAAAAAACATTTTCACCCAGGGTGGTGAATCTGTGGAATTCTCTGCCTCAGAAGGCAGTTGAGGCAATTTCACTGGATGTATTCAAGAGGGTGTTAGATATAGCTCTTAGGGCTAACGGAATCAGGGGGTGGGGGGAGAAAGCAGAAATGGGATACTGATTTTGGATGATCAGCCATGAATGGCAGCGGGTGCTGGCTCGAAGGGCTGAATGGACTACTCCTGCACCTATTGTTTATGTTTCAATGTTTCTACATCTACACCCAACTGCTGCAACAGTCCTATTTCTACTGCCTATCCCCATGATGCATGACAGTACCCAATCATACGGAGAACCAAAATTCATCATCATTGAAAACATTAGCGACACAGTGGTGCTGGTTTCCGACAGGAATAGTGACGGACGCACCACACATCTGTCCTCCAGTTCCTGCGGACTTCTGCCGCTGGAAGTATAGGATTTTGGTATGCGCTTTATCATCATTCTTTACAATGCTGTGTATGACAGTGATCACACTTCTACTGAAGTGTGGATGGCCGTTGGCTCACTACAAGCTCATCCGCCCTGTGACAGGTCTTGCTTTTGGTCCTGCTGGTGGTCCACAGCCCCCTCCTCACCTGGCAAACCAGGTGGGGGAGACGGTTTAGTCGCCGACTATCCGACCATGGTGCAGGTAGCATGGGATTACATGGTACCTGTGGCGGGGGGAACTCCCCCTGACCCGAACTGAGGTTACCAACAGGTGGCAGCAAATTCCCTCTCACTCTGGGACCAAACCCAGATGTAAACATGCTAATGTTTTGACAGAGGAGGTGGGATAATAAAGGGGGGCCTTACCAACAAGCAGACATTTAAACCACAAGATCCTACGACATGGGAGCAGAATTAGGCTCTTTGAATCTTCTTCGCCATTTTCCTGCCTTCTCCCCAGAACCTTTGACATCCATACGAATCAAAAAACCATCAATCTCTGCTTTAAAATTACCAATGACCTGGCCCCCACAGCCGTCCGTGGCAATGAATTCACCCTTTAGCTGAAGAAATTCTTCCTCATCAATTCAATTCAATTCAACTTTAATGTCATTGCACAAATACTGAGTATGGGTACAACGAAATGCAGTTTTGCGTCAGTCCGTAGTAGTAGTGCATATAGAAATTTAAAAAAAAAGAAGATACAGAATAATCAAAAACACAGAATAATTAAACAATGTGGACGGAGGGACCGGAGAAATCTATCGGCGGGACTCCGAGTTCAGCAATGTGATGGTATAATTGTAGAAGCTGTTCCTCATCCTACCGGTACGAGACCTGAGGCTCCTGTACCGCCTCCCTGATGGGAGGAGGGCAAACAGTCCATGGTTAGGGTGGGAGGGGTCTTTAATGATCTTCCCAGCCCGTCTCAGACACCGCTTTCGGTGGAGGGCATCCATGGCAGGGAGCGGGGCACTGATGATGTGCTGCGCGGTTTTCACCACCCGTTGTAGTGCCTTCCTGTCCGCAACAGTGCAGCTGCTGTGCCATACCGTGAAGCAGGTGGTCAGGATGCTCTCGATGGTACAGCGGTAGAAGTTGGTCAGGATCTGGGGGGACAGGTGGGCTTTCTTGAGCCTCCTCAGGAAGTAAAGGCGCTGCTGTGCCTTTTTGATCAGCTTGGAGGTGTTGAGGGACCAGGACAAATCCTCCGAGATATGTACCCCGAGGAATTTAGACACTCACTCCCGTAATAAATTACAACGCATAGTTAACAAAGCATCCAAAATCATCAGCACTCCCCTTCCATCAATAGAATCACTCCAACACAAACGGCCTGTGTCAAGGGTGAAGAAAATCATCTCTGATCCCTCCCACCCAGCTCACCACATCTTCCACCTGCTGCCATCAGGAAGGCGCTACAGCTCACTGTCCGCCAAGACATCTCGATTTAAAAACAGTTTTTACCCACACGCAAACCTAATTCTGAACACACTATGATAACAGCACATATCCTCCCCATGCATGTACTGTATATTGTATGATGTTGTGTTTTATGTTATGTTTGACGGGAATCAGCCTACCTTGTAACATCCTGTACTGAACCTGAATTCCACCAGCTTGATTGTGTGGTCATTAAATAATCTAATCTAATCTAATCTAGCTGGAGACGCGCTCCATCTCAGTCCCGTTTATATGGATGGGGGTACGACTGCCTCCTCTGACCTTCCTGAAGTCGACAATAATTTCCTTCGTCTTCTTGGAGTTGAGGACGAGGTTATTGTGGCACACCAGGTTGACAGGTGCTGGACCTCCTCTCTGTAGGCTGACTCATCGTTGTCACTGATCAGTCCTACCACCGTGGTGTCGTCAGCAAACTTAATGATGGCGTTGGATCCGTACTTAGGGATGCAGTCATGGGTGAAGAGGGAGTAGAGGAGAGGGCTGAGCACACAGCCCTGTGGCACGCCGGTGTTAAAGGCAGAGCTGAACTCAATGAACAGCAACCTGATGTAGGTGTTATTGTTGTCCAGGTGGGTCAGGGCAGAGTGTAGGGCCGCCGATATGGCGTCCTCTGTAGACCTGTTGGCCCAGTAGGCAAACTGATGGGGGTCCAGTGTGGGGGGGGAGGCTGGCTTTGAGAGTACTGTCCAAAGGTACTGTTGCAGCCACAAATACTGGATTAGCAGCAAGTAACTCGCTCCTCCACCTACCCGTGCCCTCTTCCATCACTGAAGTACTGCAGGCCATCTACAAAATGCATGCAGTTAGTCAACAAGGCTACTTGACACAACCTCTCACATCCACAACCTCTACCACTCTAGTTCAAGACTGCCACAAATTGTAACCTTCTAGCACAACCTTTTTTCCTGTCTCCACAACCACCCATCATGCAGGCAGCATTTACTGAAGATTCATTCTCAGTAGTGTCACTGTGTTCTAGCCACTACAATGGCAGAGTTGAGGCAGCTGTGTAACAAAACATACCTGTGTTGTGTCCAGCTCACTATCAGTGTTTACTTGATTCACGGCTCAGTGTCAGACTGAGGGGGACACAGCACAAAGTGTCAGCACCAAAGGTATTTGTATTTCACCACTTCAGGACAAAGCTGCTCACACACCTTTCTTGATCAAATCACTGCTGAATTCCATGATATTAATGACTGCATGAGCTACTCAGCAGCACTATGCCACTGCCATGCACTCCTTGCCGCTGAGCCATAGAGTGATCAGATAGAGACCCTGCTGCTCCCTGCCCAATGACACACACAGTAACAAGGTCCAAACACACCGGCAGTATCAACCGGCTGTCTGAATCTACATTCTTCACCTCCCCAAATGTGAAATACCTAGGCTGTCAGTCATTTAACAAACCAAGCACCATCTTAAAAGTTTAACTAGAAAAATAAACATCTCAGAAAGAGTCCCAATGCCAACTATTTACAATGTGTCGGAAGGAACTGCAGATGCTGGTTTGAACAGAAGATAGACACAAAAAGCTGGAGTAACTCAGGGGGACATACAGCTATTTACTAGAATGTTTAGCAACGACATTAGCAACATTCAAGTAATGCAGTTGCTGAAGCACAAGGAATAAACACCCAAAAAGCAAGCACGAAGCAATAACTCAAGCACGTCTGCCAGTACGTGGCACCACTGCACAAACCAACAATGCCACTCCAAATAAAAGGAAACTGCAGACCAGAGAACAGTCTGAAAGGAGTCTCTGAGCTCAAATGGGCAAGATGAGAGCTTGGGGAATATATGGCAGGTGGGAGAGAATGAAAGCAGCAACCTAAAACATTCAGGCAACACGATTTTAAAAGAAGGACATTAGTCAAAAATGTCTGAGGATGGGTCACAACCAGAAACGTCACTCATTCCTTCTATCCAAAGATGCTGCCTGTCCCGCTGAGTTACTCCAGCATTTTGTGTCTATCTTCAGTCAAACACAAGGGTTTGTCTCAAACACCACAGCCATCTAAAGCAGTGGTACATTTAGTTAATTTCCCAGAGGCTATTGATAACAAACTAGGATACCAACATTTCAGCACCCGAGGAACTAGACTTATTAACAATGGACAAGTGAACATCCTTGCTACACTCAGCACTATCGCAATAGGTATCCAGTTACAATGAGGAACAAAATTCCCACACGCACACCTACAGCAACATTCCACCACACCGTCAACTAACATTATGCTCCTACATAAAACACTAACCATGTGACATGCCATCCGGAATGCTAACCTGTTCAGGAAGTAAGCTTTTTGAACAGAGATCCAATTTAAAGTAGCATTAATCTTTAATTAGATAAGCAGAAAACTTGACATACAACAGTAGATTCAGGCAATTTAATCACTAAAACGTTCAAAGCAGTACGTGTCAAACAGAAACAAACAGCACTATCTGGCAGGTACACAAAATTGCTGGGGAAACTCAGCGGGTGCAGCAGCATCTATGGAGCGAAGGAAATAGGCGACGTTTCGGGCCGAAACCCTTCTTCAGACGCCCTTCAGACATCCTCCCTTTTGAACACCCATAGATGCTGCTGCACCCGCTGAGTTTCCCCAGCAATTTTGTGTACCTTCGATATTCCAGCATCTGCAGTTCCCTTTTGAACAGCACTATCTGGCAAATTGGTCTTTATTACAAAAGGGTTGGAGTCTAGAGATAGGAAGTCATTTCTAAAAGAGATTCATTGGACTACTTCCCTACACTAGAGGTCTAGCTTCACAAAGCAGCTAAAGAAATCAGATCCAAATTCTTTGGAGTTTAGAAGAACGAGGTTTGCTCATATTGAAACATAGAGGGAAACAGCATTTCCACGATGAGAACCTCAAACGAAGGGACTGAGTTGCCACATCAGGAAAGTCATTCAAAACAGAGCTACTTCTCGTAGAGGATGCAAACCTCCACAACTCTCCACTCAAGAGGGTTCTCAGTATTTAAAGAGGAAGCAGATAAAGTTCTCAAAATTCATGAAATAGTTATAGGGAACCGACAGCTGTTGTCATAGTGAATGGCAGAGCAGGTTTGGAGATTCACTCATGCCCCAAGTCTTATGCTTTGTAAAAAGTGCAAACACTAATCAAGCAAATGAGAATTAGGTTTACACTGCAACACAACACTGTAGTAAAACACTCTGTGGAACTTCTCATAAAAAAGTAAAGACCAAGAAGACCCAAAACTCCACATCAATCCAGACTAGATATATTTCACACCAGGAAACGGCAGCAAGCACCAAACTGGCTCTCTGCGCTGTATAATACACACAGAACATCTGGATAACAAGGACACCCAACACCAGACTATTTATTGACTACAGCTCTGCCTTCAACTGTAACCTAAGTCATCTCCAGGAGCCTGGACCTGGAACTCAGTGATTCTCAACATCCTGACCCATAGATCGCAAACATGAGAATAGGCAACAAAACATCCTCCACTATAATCATCACACTGGTGTTCCGCAAGGATGCGTTCTCAGCTCCTTACTCCCCTCTCTGTACGGTGGCACGGTGTCAAAACAACAAACTCTCCGTCAATGTCAGCAAAACAAAGGATCTGTCATCAGCTTCAGGAATCAGAGTGAAGCATATGCCCCAGTCTGTAGCAATGGTACTAAAGTAATGATGGCCAAGAGCTCAAGATCCCAGGTGTAAACATCACCAACCATTTGTCCTGGTCTAAGCACCTTAATACATCCATGAAAGCACACCAACAACACCACTTCCTCAGGAGGCCAAGGAAATTCACAATACCGCCAGCGGCTGTTACTAACAGCTACAGACCCACCGTGGAAAGAATCGAGCATCAGAGCTAGGAATAGCAACTGGTCTGCCCAATACTACAAGTTGAAGAGTTGAGAAAACAGCACAGACAGACACACAAACCAGCCAGTTACTCTCTTCTCTCCTCTCCTACTCTGCAGAAGATACAAAGGTGTGAAAGCACATGCCATCATTAAAGGTCTGAAGAAGGGTTTCGGCCCGAAACGTCGCCTATTTCCTTCGCTCCATAGATGCTGCTGCACCCGCTGAGTTTCCCCAGCAATTTTGTGTACCTGCCATCATTAAAGAACAGCTTTATAGGATGACAGCTGTGACCAGACTGCTGGACAGTCCTTGCAGAGGTACACAACATTGCTGGGGAAACTCAGCGGGTGCAGCAGCATCTATGGAGCGAACTGCAGAGGCTCGGGACAAGTTCAACCTCGTTGCTGCCCTTGCACTTTTTTTTTATCTTGCAGCTGTCCGACTATGTTCTGCACTGTTTACTTTCTCTGAGATACTCCTGTAGGTGACGACCTGCCCGGAGAGCGCTCACGGCAGAGTTTACACTGAACCCCGGTTGCCTTGACAAGAAACCAACGCAAACAGACCGAGGGTTAAAGGGTCGGGGGTGGTGGTGGAGAGGTGGGGGTGGAGAGAGCCGGGGGGGGGGAGTTGGACACGCCCGGGGATGGGTTGACGGCTCCCCCGGTGCCCAAGGCCCGGCCCGTCCATCCCCGTGTCCGGGAGCTCCAGGCCGGGTCAGGCCAGGTCAGGCCAGGCCGGGCCGGGGTTACTCACGCTGCCGATGAAGAAGTCCTCTCCCTCTAGCCCAGCGCTGCCGGTCTCCGTGTCCGTGTCCGTGTCTCGCTCCAGCTCCGGCCGCCGCCGCTCCGCCGCCATTTCGTGTCCAGCGCCCCTCAATGATGCTTTATTGTTCCCGCCGCCGCCAGCAGTGCCGTCACGCCCCTCAACAGTGAGTGCTTTATTGTTCCCCGGCATGGAGGGAGGGGGGTGCGTGCGCGTGCCAGCTGTCCGTGCGCGTGTCCGCGGTACGTGCGTGCACCCGTTGTACGTGCGCGTGTTCGCGGTACGTGCGCGTGTTCGCGGTACGTGCGCGTGTTCGCGGTACGTGCACGTGCCCGAGGTACGTCCGCGTGTCCGCGGTACGTGCGCGTGCCCGCCGCTGCTGCTGCTCCTGGCCAAAGACCTTATAGCAGCTATAGGGTCTTTGCTCCTGGCAATGAAAAAAGGTCCAAGTCAAGTCAAGTTTATTTGTCACATACACATACGAGATGTGCAGTGAAATGAAAGTGGCAATGCTCGCGGACTTTGTGCAAAAAGACAAACAAACCAAACAAACTATAAACACAATCATAAACACACATATTATTTTACATAATAAATAATGGAAGGAAAAACGTTCAGTAGAGTTAGTCCCTGGTGAGATAGGCGTTTACAGACCAAATGGCCTCTGGGAAGAAACCCCTTCTCATAGCAATGTTACAAAATTGTGAGATTTAAAAAATCAAGTCTGTAATTTATCCCATCAGATAAAGCATAAAAAGAAGTTTAATTTGACACCTAATTCACTTTCATATCTCAAGTATTTAAAAAGTTATGGCCATTTTCATACTTGGAAATTAGCATCTTGTTCCCTATTGATTTTCTATGGACATAACAAAAAAGCTGTGATCGTGGACAGTCAAAAGATCATAACCTTCTTAAAAATTAAGAGAACTGAATGAAATGTTCAGTTATCGTAGATTGAACCATTCTGAAACAAATATAAAATAATCTTACTTGGATGACCTGAAATTAAAGCATATAATTAGTTAGTTACCCAAGTGTAGCTAATTTCAAACTTCAATTACTAGATCTAAACATCTATCCATTTCTTAATAAATGATTAACATTTTTAAATAGCCTAAGTGTCCAAATAATATTCATAAATAATTCACAATAAAACATGATTTTTAAATCTCATTTACATTAATTTATAGGCCAAAATGGAAGGAATTTAGTGTTTAATTGCTGTAAATTAAAGTCCATTTTAAATCAGCTTTCTAGTGGGATCCTGTGAACGCGCTGGTTTAGAACGTTCACATTGCGGTAGATTTGTGCCTCAAATGCCCAGAAAAATACTGCGGGATATAATAGGCCCAAAATGAGCTACTCGCAATATTAAACTTTGTATAAAGGGATCTTAAGAAGCCCTTTTTAATGTAAAAATATGCAGCCTACCTTCTATTATTTGCTCTATGCGACCCTGACAGCTGCCGGTGGTCGCGGGGTTAGAGATTGATTTTTAAACTACTATAACTATTATACGAGGCCTTTAAAACTAATAATAGCTTTTGCGACGGGGTCTTCCAGCGATTTTTCGTTAATAATTAACTAGGCTGAACATCTTCGATTTGAACAGCCTAGAGAAAATCGCGTTTTAAACCCGCCCCCCTCTAAACGGCGCCAAAATCGCGCACACCCGCAGCGACAGATTTTCAGCGACGCTTCATGTAGGCTTTGCAACATACCTACTTCTCAACCTCTCCGTTCTCACCGCATGGCAACAGAGGCGTTTGCCTGACCGTAGCAGCTGGAACAGGGGTGGAAGGGGTCTCTCATGATATTGTTGGCTCTGGAGTTGCACCTCCTGATGTATAGTTCCTGCAGGGGGGCAAGTGAAGTTCCCATAGTGCGTTCGGCCAAACGCACTACTCTCTGCAGAGCCTTCTTGTCCTTGGCAGAGCAATTCCCAAACCAGATGGTAATGTTCCCGGACAAGATGCTTTCCACCGCCGCTGCGTAGAAGCACTGGAGGATCCTCGGAGACACTCTGAATTTCCTCAATTGCCTGAGGTGGTAAAGGCGCTGCCTTGCCTTACTCACGAGTGCTGAGGCGTGTGATGCCCATGTCATATCCTCGGAGATGTGGACTCCCAGATATTTAAAACAGTTCACCCTATCCACAGGATCCCCATTTATCCTCAATGGAGTGTACGTCCTCGGATGATGTGCCCTCCTAAAGTCCATGATCAGCTCCTTCGTTTTTTTGATGTTCAAGAGGAGGCTGTTATCCTGGCACAAGAGTGCTAGACCAGCCACCTCCTCCCGGTAGGCCTTCTCGTCGTTGTCTGAGATCAGGCCCACCACCACAGTGTCATCAGCAAACTTAATTATTGAGTTGGAGCTGAACCTAGCCACACAGTCATGTGTGTACAGGGAGTACAATAGGGGGTTGAGGACACAACCCTGGGGCGATCCTGTGCTCAGGGTGAGGGACTTCGATGTATTCCCTCCCATCTTGACTACCTGGGGCCTGGCGGTGAGAAAGTCCAGGACCCAGGCACACAGGGAGGTGTTGAGCCCCAATTCCATTAGCTTCCCGGCCAGTCTGGTGGGGACTATCGTGTTGAAGGCTGAACTGTAGTCTATGAACAGCATCCTCACGTAGCCCCCCTTCTGGCTGTCCAGATGGGAGAGAGCGGTGTGCAAGACCTGGGAGACCGCATCGTCCGTGGATCTGTTCGGACGGTATGCGAACTGCAACGGGTCCATGTTCCGAGGGAGGAAGGCGCAGATGTGTTTCTTCACCAGCCTCTCAAAGCATTTCATGACTACCGAGGTAAGGGCCACCGGACGGTAGTCATTCAGACAGGCTGGGGAGGCATTTTTTGGTACCGGTACAATGATGGATTTTTTGAAGCAGGCAGGGACCACGGACTTGTCCAGGGAGAGGTTGAATAATGTAGTGAGCACTGGAGCTAGCTGCATAGCACAGGACTTGAGTACTCGCCCCGAGATGCCATCGGGGCCTGCAGCTTTTCTCGTGTTCACCCGTGTCAGAGCCCTCCTCACGTCGTGCTCGGACAGCGAGAATGTGTGCACATTCCTCCCTTCAGCTTCGGTAGCCAGCCTGCTGGCGGTATTGTCGATAGTCGGCAGACCTGGAGTGGTGTTGCCCCTCTCGAAACGAGCGTAAAAGGAGTTCAGGTGCGCAGTGTAATCAAAGGTAATTTCAAAGGTCAAAGGTGAAGATGTGGCTGATTGGAGCAAAGGTAAAGCATTCTGAAACAAATATGAAACAATCTTACTTAGATGACTTGAAATTAAAGCATTTAATTAGTTAGTTACCTAATTACAAAATTCAATTACTAGATCTAAACATCTATCAATTTCTTAAGAATAGATTAACATTTTTAAATGGCCTAAGTGTCCAAATAACATTCACACAAGAATTCACAATATAACATATTTTTAAAATCTCATTGTCATGGATTTATAGGCCAAATGGAAGGAATTTAATGTTTAATACCTGTAAATTAATGGCCATTTAAAATCAGCTTGCGAGTGGGTTTTACTGGAACGGGACCATTTGGAACGTTGAGGTTGTGGTGCTTTATACCCCCATATCGGCATGCCGGTTCGTATGGGGACTAAATCGCCATTTCGCAACTTAAAATGTGAACTAAAGGCATCTTAAGAAACACTTTTATACATAAAAATAAACAACTTTCTTTTACCTGTCACCTACATGAAATCCGTCCCCGTTGTCGGCGTTTACGGCTTTAGAAGCTGGTTTTAAAATGACTCCAGCGTTGAAATTGTCGGGCGATTAAAAAAAAAAAAGACACAGAACGGCCGTCGGAACGATTCTTCAGCAAACGCTTGGACTCCGACAAAATATAATCCAGGACAAGGTAAAAGAAAATCGCGTTTTAATCCCCCCCCCCCCCCCCCACGCGGCACAATCGCGCACACGGCTAGTGGCAGAACTGCAGCGCTGCTGAAGGTAAGTATTGTAACATACCTACTAGTAACATGTTTGTGACGGCAGCAGTCACTACTTTAGAAGCTATCCTAAGAAATCATATGTATAAATTAATCTGCAGGATAAATGACTCTAAAAATGTGATTATTGTGGCCTTGTCAAACATAAGGTTTAGCACGACACGCTACCAATCCCAGTTGTGGAGACACTGGTATCATTCTCCCGTTGTAGCACATTGATCATTCTTTTTATTCTGGATTTTAATTCATGAATTGTGGTTTTTTTAAAATATATAACTTGTGATGCTTTTATAAGTGATATACTAAGATTTTATATGTACTTTATGATGTTTTTAATATGCAATGTATTTTTTATGTAACGTTGTCCCTTGTCTGGACCTTGAGTCCGAAATAACGTTCATTATTATTGTTATTGTCACGTGTACCAATTAAGGTACAGTGAAACTTGATTTACTATACAGCCATACTAAATAAAAAGCAACAAGACACACAACTACATAAAAGTTAACATAAACATCCACCACAGCGGATTCCCCACATTCCTCACTGTGATGGAAGGCAATAAAGTTTTATCTTCTTTCCTCCTTATTCGCCCGCAGCCGGAGCAGTCAAACCATCTGCAATCGAAGCCCCCACAGCCGGCGCAATCAAAGCCCCCGTGTCAGTGTGGTCGAAGCTCCTGCGGTTGGAGCTCCCGAAGTTGGTCCCTAACTAGGGGACGCAAGCTCCACGATGTTAAGTCCGCAGGCTCCCGCGGCCTGGAGCTCCCGAACTTGGTCCCTAACTAGGGACCGCAAGCTCCATGATGTTAAGTCCGCAAGCTCCCACGGTTGGAGCTTCAAGGTCGATCCAGGACAGGGACTGCCAGCTCCATGATGTTAAGTCCGCAGGCTCCCACGGTTGGAGCTTCAAGGTCGATCCCGGACAGGGACCGCCAGCTCCATGATGTTAGGCCGCAGTGCGGACGGAGATATGATGTGTGAAAAAATCGCATCTCCGTCGAGGTAAGAGATTGAAAAAAGTTTCCCCCAACCCCCACCCCCCACGTAAAACAAAGCTAAAGAACACTAACACATACATTTAACACGCATTAAAATTAAAACTAACAAAGCAGGAAAAGGATGAGACAGACTGTTGGCGAGACAGCCGCTGCTGGACATTTTCATTCTCCTTCCCATTCCTACACATATCTTTTTGTCCTCGGCCTCCTCCACTGTCAGAGTGAGGCTAAATGCAAATTGGAGGAACAGCATCTCATATTTTACTTGGGCAGCTTACAGCCCAGTGGTATGAATATTGATTTCTCTCACTTCAAGTAGCCCCGGCATTCCCCCTCTCTCTATCCCTCGGCCCCACCCAAGTCGCACTAGCTTCTGATTTTCACCCTACAAACAGCTAACAGTGGCCTGTTTCCTTTATCATAACTTTTCTGCATATCTTTCATTCATTATTCTTTATCTCTCCACATCACTGTCTATATCTCTTGTTTCCCTTATCCCTAACCAGTCTGAAGAAGGGTCTCGACCCGAAGCGTCACCCATTCCTTCTCTCCAGAGATTCTGCGCTGCCTGTCCCACTGAGTTACTGTAGCATTTTGTGTCTACCTTCGATTTAAACCAGCATCTGCAGTTCTTTTCTACACGTGATATCCTACATTATGGATTCCAGTAATTTCCCAACCACTGAGGACTGTTGTCCCCTGATTTCTCTTTCCCATCTTTATTAGGGGGTTTGTGTTTGATAACCTCTAATCCACAGGAACAATTGCAGAAAGCAGAGAACCTTGCAGGTTGTTCAACCACATCATCCTCTCTCAGGAGCCACCCCGCAGATGTAGACTTAGTTTAGAGATTCAGCGTGGAAACAGGCCCCTTGGTCCACTGAGTCCACGCCAACCAGCGATCCCCGCACACTTACACTATCGTGTATACACACTAGGGACAGTTTACATTTATACCAAGCCATTTAACCTACAAACCTGAAGAAGGGTTTCGGCCCGAAACGTCGCCTATTTCCTTCGCTCCATAGATGCTGCTGCACCCGCTGAGTTTCCCCAGCAATTTTGTGTACCTTCGATATTCCAGCATCTGCAGTTCCCTTTTGAACACTTAACCTACAAACATGTCCATCTTTGGATCACCAGATCCTTGGGACCAAGGGTTTCGGCTCGAAATGTTGCCTATTTCCTTCGCTCCATAGATGCTGCCTCACCCGCTGGGTTTCTCCAGCACTTTTGTCTACCTCCGACAGGACTACTTTGGACTGACAGTCAGTTCCTTCAGTGCCTGGTTCTCATCACCCTTGGTTTTCTCTCACATGTGCTGCATGCTTGGTGTGTGTCCCTGTGAAAGCAGAGGCCCAGCAGTGTTGCAATCAAAGGTACACAAAATTGCTGGGGAAACTCAGCGGGTGCAGCAGCTTCTATGGAGCGAAGGAAATAGGCGACGTTTCGGGCCGAAACCCTTCTTCAGACTGATGGGGGGTGGGGAAAGAAAGAAGGAAAAGGGGAGGAGGAGGAGGAGCCCGAGGGCGGGCGGATGGGAGGGTGGGAGGAGACAGCTAGAGGGTTAAGGAAGGGGAGGAGACAGCACGGGCTAGCCAAATTGGGAGAATTCAATGTTAATGCCATAAGGACGCAAGGACCCCAGACGGAATATGAGGTGCTGTTCCTCCAATTTCCGCTGTTGCTCACTCTGGCAATGGAGGAGACCCAGGACAGAGAGGTCGGATTGGGAATGGGAGGGGGAGTTGAAGTGCTGAGCCACCGGGAGGTCAGGTAGGTTATTGCGGACTGAGCGGAGGTGTTCGGCGAAACGATCGCCCAACCTACGCTTGGTCTCACCGATGTAAATCAGCTGACATCTAGAGCAGCGGATGCAGTAGATGAGGTTGGAGGAGATACAGGTGAACCTTTGTCGCACCTGGAACGACTGCTTGGGACCTTGAATGGAGTCGAGGGGGGAGGTGAAGGGACAGGTGTTGCATTTCTTGCGGTTGCAACGGAAAGTGCCCGGGGAGGGGGTGGTGCGGGAGGGAAGGGAGGAATTGACGAGGGAGTTGCGGAGGGAGCGGTCTTTGCGGAAGGCAGACATGGGGGGAGATGGGAAGATGTGGCGAGTGGTGGGGTCACGTTGGAGGTGGCGGAAATGGCGGAGGATTATGTGTTGCATTTGCCGGCTGGTGGGGTGAAAGGTGAGGACCAGAGGGACTCTGCCCTTGTTGCGTGTGCGGGGATGGGGAGAGAGAGCAGTGTTACGGGGTATGGATGAGACCCTGGTGTGAGCCTCATCTATGGTGGCGGAGGGGAATCCCCGTTCCCTGAAGAACGAGGACATTTCCGATGCCCTGGTATGAAATGTCTCATCCTGGGAACAGATGCGGCGTAGGCGGAGGAATTGGGAGTAGGGGATGGAGTCTTTACAGGGGGCAGGGTGGGAAGACGTGTAGTCCAGATAGCCACGTGAGTCAGTGGGTTTGTAATGTATGTCGGTCAGGAGTCTGTCCCCTGCGATGGAGATGGTGAGGTCAAGGAATGGTAGGGAAGTGTCGGAAATCGTCCAGGTGTATTGGAGTGCCGGATGGAAGTTGGTGGTGAAGTGGATGAAGTCAGTCAGTTGTGTGTGGGTGCAGGAGGTGGCACCAAAGCAGTCGTCAATGTAGCGGAGGTAGAGGTCGGGGATGGGGCCCTGGTACGTCTCGAACAAGGATTGTTCAACGTACCCGACAAAGAGGCAGGCGTAGCTGGGGCCCATGCGTGTGCCCATAGCTACGCCTTGTGTTTGGAGGAAATGGGAGGAGTCAAATGTAAAGTTATTGAGGGTGAGGACCAACTCCGCTAGGCGGAGGAGAGTGTCAGTGGCTGGGTATAGGTTGCTCCTCTGGTCGAGGAAGAACCGAAGGGCTCTGAGGCCATCCTGGTGGGGGATGGAGGTGTAGAGTGACCGGACATCCATGGTGAAGATGAGGGGGTGAGGGCCCAGAGAGTGGAATGCGTGGAGGCGGCGGAGAGTGTCTGAGGTGTCTAGAACATAGGTGGGAAGGGATTTGACCAAGGGGGATAGGATGGAGTCAAGGTATGTGGAGATGAGTTCGGTGGGGCACGAACACGCAGAGACAATGGGTCTGCCGGGAGAGCCGGGTTTGTGGATTTTGGGGAGAAGGTAAAAACGGGCCGTGCGGGGCTGGGGAACGATGAGTTTGGAGGCTTGGTCAGGTAGGGCGTGGGAATTGATGAAGTCGGTGATGGTGCTAGAAATGGTGGCCTGGTGCTCGTCAGTGGGGTCATGGTCCAAGGGTAAGTAGGAGGAGGTGTCCGAGAGTTGGCGCGTGGCCTCAGCTTTGTAGAGATCGGCGCGCCAGACTACCACGGCACCTCCCTTGTCGGCTGGTTTGATGACCCAGTCTGGGTTTTTGCGGAGTGATTCGATGGCAGTGCGTTCAGAGGGGGAAAGATTGGAGTGAGACAGGGGAGTGGAGAAGTTGAGGCGGTTGACGTCGCGGCGGCAGTTCTGAATGAAGAGTTCCAGAGCCGGGACTTTATGAGGGGGGTTCCACGAGGAGGGGGTGCGTTGGAGACGGGAAAAGGGGTCATCATTAGGGGGCGAGGACTCCTTCCCATGGAAGTGCGCTGTGAGGCGGAGACGACGGTAGAAGCGCTCCAAGTCATGGTGGGCGCGGAACTCATTGAGATGGGGACGGAGGGGGACAAAGGTGAGACCTCTGCTGAGGACAGAGGAAATACACAGCAATCAATGTTCCCCGTTACCCATCAACCCTCCCTCCTGCAGTGCTTGCTGCTCCTCACTGTGCCAGCAGATGGTGCCTGTCCCATACTTGGGAAATCACGAGCCTCAGATTACTTTGTCCAAACATGCCCAGAGCCAGCGACCAGAATTCACAGAAGCATCCAGAGCGTGTGTGTGTGTGTGGACGTTGAGATGCAGCACTTTACAAGGACAAGACTGAGGCTGGACAGTGTGTGGGTGAGTTCCAGTCCACGTCTCTCCTGTGTTGTTTGTTTATAACACTGAGGGCAGTGCTTGGCTGCAGGCCCAGGGAAATACACAGCCATGTGATGGCAGAGTGTGG
Source organism: Amblyraja radiata (assembly GCF_010909765.2). NCBI lineage: Eukaryota > Metazoa > Chordata > Chondrichthyes > Rajiformes > Rajidae > Amblyraja > Amblyraja radiata. The sequence continues at coordinate 710,276 of NC_045999.1, read as the reverse complement.
TGCGTTGGCTGCAGGAGTTTGATGCTGGGAGTGAGACTGTGGGGCTGTTCTCCCAATCTGCCACTTGATATTAGTGGCCAGTTGACCCTTGTGTGCCTGAGATCCCTGCCGGCTGCTCAAGCCTGGTCAATTATCCCTGTGTCAGAGTGATACAGTGTGGAAACAGGCCCTTCGACCACACTTGCCCACACTGGCCAACATGTCCCAGCTACATTACCTGCGCTTGGTCCATATCCCTCCAAACCTGTCCTATCATGTATTTGTCTAATTGTTTCACACCAGAGTGGAGAATCTGTAGAATTCTTTGCCACAGAAGACTTGAGGCAAAGTCAGTGGATAATTTCAAGGCAGAGGTCGATTCTTCATTAGTACGAGTGTCAGAAGTTATGGGAGAAGGCAGGAGAATGGGGTTAGGAGGGAGAGATAGATTGAATGGCGGAGTAGACTTGATAGGCCGAATGGCCAAATTCTGCTCCGATGATCAATCTCTTATGATCTTTCTTCAACTTCCTCATTCACAGACCACAGTCTGTCCGTATTGGTGGAAATGTGTCATCTTCGATAACAATCAGCACGGGAGCACCTCAAGGCTGCGTGCTCAGCCCCTGCTGTACTCACTCTATACCCATGACTGCGTAGCCGGACATAGTGCGAACTCCATCATCAAGTCCGCTGATGACACCACTGTTGTGGGACGTATCACTGATGGGGATGAGTCAGAGTATAGAAGTGAGATCGACCAATTGACCAAATGGTTCCAGCACAATAGCCTTGCTCTCAACACCAGCAAAACCAAGGTACTGTTTGTGGACTTCAGAAGTGGTAGGATGGGGACCCACAGTCCCGTTTATATCAATGGGCCGATGGTGGAAAGGGTCAAGAACTTCAAATTCCTGGGCGTGCATATTTCTGAAGATCTCTCCTGGTCCCAGAACACTGATGCAATCATAAAGAAAGCATATCAGTGCCTCTACTTCCTGAGAAGATTACGGAGAGTCGGTTTGTCAAGGAGGACTCTCTCGAACTTCTACAGGTGCACAGTAGAGAGCATGCTGACCGGTTGCATCGTTGCTTGGTACGGCAACCTGAGCGTCCAGGAGCGGAAAAGACTGCAAAAAGTTGTAAACACTGCCCAGTCCATCATCGGCTCTGACCTCCCCACCATCTAAGGGATCTATCGCAGTCGCTGCCTCAAAAAGGCTGCCAACATCATCAAGGACCCACACCATCCTGGCCACACACTCATCTCTCTGCTGCCTTCAGGTAGAAGGTACAGGAGCCTGAAATCTGCAACATCCAGGTTCAGGAACAGCTGCTTCCCCACAGCCATCAGGCTATTAAACAAAGTGACTGTAAATTGACCTGCTGTTGTGAATAATATTTGAACCAAGGATTACTAGGTCTGATATTGTGACTACTGTGGCTAAAGAGAAAGTATCTACAAACGTACTCCAGAGGTGATTTATCTCATCGCCTGGTCACATGTAGCCGGTTTACAGTTATCCAGTATGTGTAGGAAAGGAACTGCAGATGCTGGTTTACACCGAGGATAAACACAAAAAGCTGGGGTAACTCAGCGGGACAGGCAGCATCTCTGGAGAGAAGGAATGGGTGACGTTTCGCGTCGAGACCCTTCTTCAGGCGGAGAGATTCTTCCGCCAGATGCCAGGATTGCTGCATCTCTGGGGATGATTGTCGCTGTTAGTGTCCGAGCTGCAGACCTGAACTACTGCCCACATCAGCTCCCGGAGTGACACCACAGGTGGGCCGCTGCCGCCGCCGCCGCCGCCTCTAGCTTCAGCAGCGCTCACGGACACACAACACCAAAGGGAAATGTACAGCGCAACCCGGACCCACAACTGGGCAGAGCTGTAGAGAGGGAGAGGGGGGGTGTAGGTACACAGGGCAGTGTGTGTGTGTGGTGGGGGTAACGGGGAGAGGTGAGTGTTGCGGGAAGGAGGAGTGGGGAGGGGGGGGGGGGAGGAAGAAGTGTGTGGGGGAGTTACGGGAGCTCCCGGAGTCTGGGCTGCTCCCGGTCCCGGGGATGGGGCTGAGGCCGGAAATGAGGAGCGCTGGGAGCCGCGGAGACGGGGAGGGGCGAGGCGAGGCCGGGGCGGGTTTGCAAACAAGGGGCAGAAGTTGAGACTGGACTGAGATCCGTCTCGGTGGAGCAGGGGGTGAGATCGGGCCGGAGACGGTCGCCGAGGGGGGAGGGGGGTCGGATTCCGAGCTAAAAGGCAGCCGCGAACTTCGAAACGAAACTTGGCAGCAAAAGTTTGGCAGCGTCCCGAGAGCGAACGGACGGGCCCCGGACACCGAGCGGCCTGCAACGGGCAGCGGGCAAGATGCGCTAGGGAGGGGGAGATCTTGGCCCCGCCGGTCCCAGCCCCAACCCCGGTCCCAGCCCCAACCCCAGTCCCAGTCCCAGCCCCGGCCCCGGCCCCAACCCCAGTCCCAGTCCCAGCCCTAACCCCAGTCCCAGCCCCAGTTCCAGCCCTAACCCCAGTCCCAACCCCGGCCCCAGTCCCAGTCCCAGCCCCAGCCCCAGCCCCAGTCCCGGCCCTAGTCCCAGTCCCAGTCCCAGCCCCAGCCCCAACCCCAGCCCCAGTCCCAGTCCCGGCCCTAACCCCAGCCCCAGTCCCAGCCACAACTCCAGTCCCAACCCCAGTCCCAACCCCGGCCCCGCCATGTCGGGCATCAGGGCCCGGGCGCTGTACAGCTTCGAGAGCGAGAACCCGGAGGAGATTAGCATCAAGGAGGGCGAGGAGTTGCTTCTCTTCCACGAGACCTCACAGGACGGCTGGCTGGAGGGAACCAACAGCCGCGGACACCGCGGCCTCTTCCCCGCCTCGTACGTGGAGATTGTGTCCGGGGGCCCGGGCTCGCCACCGGGCCCCATCTCTCTCCCCACCCCCACCCCCACCCTCACCCTCACCCCTGGCCCCGACCCCGACGAGGATGACGATGACTGGGACGATTGGGACGACGCGTCCACGGTGGCGGACGAGCCCGACCTGTGCTCCTCCTCCAACGGCCTGTACCCGGGCTACCCGGGGCCCCGCCACCGGCCCAGCGAGTCCGAGCGGCAGGACAGCACAGCGGGCCGGCCGAGTGGCCGCAGTGGTGCCGTGGGCAAGAGCTTCAACCGCTTCTCCTGCTTTGTGCGCTCCGGCGGAGAGGCGTTCATCCTGGGCGAGGTTCCTGCTGCCCTTCGGCCCAGCGAGACATACGCAGTGACCATGGGCCCCGAGGGGCCACAGTGGAGCGACAACCCGCGGCCCTTCCACTGCACCATTGAGGAGCCCACCAAACAGACCAAGTTCAAGGGCATCAAGACCTACATATCCTACAAGCTGACGCCCAGTCTGACCAACGCGCCCGTCTACCGCCGCTACAAACACTTCGACTGGCTTCACAACCGCCTGTTGCACAAGTTCCCAGTCGTGTCGGTACCTCACCTGCCCGAGAAACAGGCGACCGGCCGCTTCGAGGACGACTTCATCGAGAAGCGGCGGCGGCGCCTGATCTTGTGGATGGAGCATATGACCAGCCACCCCGTGTTGTCCCAGTACACCGGCTTCCAACACTTCCTCACCTGCTCCGATGACCGGGCGTGGAAACAGGGCAAGCGGCGCTCCGAGCGCGACGAGCTGGTGGGAGCCAACTCCTTCCTCACCATCCACACCCCGACCGAGCACCAGGACCTCCAGCGGGTGGAGGAGAGGGTGGACCTCTTCAAGGCCTTCTCCAAGAGGCTTGACGACAGCGTGCTGCAGCTCAGTAACGTTGCCGCCGAGCTGTGCCGCAAACATGCCGGCGGCTTCAGGAAAGAGTTCCAGAAACTGGGCAACGCCTTCAGCTCCATCAGCCAGGCCTTCGAGATGGACCAGCCCCATCTCGCCGTCTCCCTCAACCGGGCCATCTCCATCACCGGCAGGACCTACGAGGCCATTGGCGAGCTCTTTGCTCAGCAGCCCAAGAACGACCTCTTCCACATGTTGGACATGTTGTCGCTGTACCAGGGTCTACTCTCCAACTTCCCCGACATCATCCATGTCCAGAAAGGTAAGCATTTCCCCAACCCCTCTCTCCTTGGCCCATGTCCTGAGCAATCTGACCACAGGCCCCGGTGTGTTGGCTGCTCCTCCACTGTCTATGGAAAGATGGGGGTTCACCACCATGTGTGTTAGGTCCAGAGCAGACATGGCAATAGTTTTAAAACTCAGTGATTGCCTGCACCTGAACCATACAGGGTCTTGGTGAGACCACACCTGGAGTATTGCGTACAGTTTTGGTCTCCAAATCTGAGGAAGGACATTGTTGCCATAGAGGGAGTGCATAGAAGGTTCACCAGACTGATTCCTGGGATGTCAGGACTGTCTTATGAAGAAAGACTGGATAGACTTGGTTTATACTCTCTAGAATTTAGGAGATTGAGAGGGGATCTTATAGAAACTTACAAAATTCTTAAGGGGTTGGACAGGCTAGATGCAGGAAGATTGCTCCCGATGTTGGGGAAGTCCAGGACAAGGGGTCACAGCTTAAGGATAAGGGGGGAATCCTTTAAAACCGAGATGAGAAGAACTTTTTTCACACAGAGAGTGGTGAATCTGGAACTCTCTGCCACAGAGGGTAGTCGAGGCCAGTTCATTGGCTATATTTAAGAGGGAGTTAGATGTGGCCCTTGTGGCTAAGGGGATCAGAGGGTATGGAGAGAAGGCAAGTACGGGATACTGAGTTGGGTGATCAGCCATGATCATATTGAATGGCGGTGCAGGCTCGAAGGGCCGAATGGCCTACTCCTGCACCTAATTTCTATGTTTCTATGTTTCTATATCTCTCTAAACCCAATTTATATCTGTCCAGATGTTATTTAAATATAAAGTCATAATTGTATCCGATTCCGTAGCTTCCTCTGGCCGCTCATTCCGGCTGAGTGAAAAGTTGTCTCTGGTCATCAAATCTATCCCCTCTCACCTTAGGACTATGTCCTCTAATTTTAGAATCCTCTCCCTGGGAATGTAAGCATTCGCTTTATTCCTGCCCTTCAGAAGTCAGTAAGTGTAATGTTTCATTTTCTCCTATTATTGAGGGTTAAATGGCAAACTGGAATGCTGGTGTTTAGATGATGCTGAGTGAATAGTCCACTAGGTTGTGTGGATTGCAACATCCCAGCATCCAGAGCCATTTGGGTTGTGCGTTGTATTACATATGTGCAGGACCAGTGAGTCACACAGGAACAGCTGTACAAAGTGGGCAGTGTAATTTTGTAGGAGAATAATTCACTAGGTGGTGAGAACTGTACGGGGAGGAGGAGTGTGGGCCGGGTAAGGTGTTGGAGTGGAGATACTGTGGAGGCACTGGGCATGGCTGGAGGTCCCAGTGATATGTGGTGAACAACTCCTGGCTCCACCTGCCTGTTCACCACCTCAAACACACTTTTTACCTGCTGCATCTTCCCATTCCTGCAGGGTCTGTCTGTGGCAAAGGTGATCATACGTGATAGGAATAGAATTAGGCCATTCGGCCCATCAAGTCTACTCCGCTATTCAATTATGGCTGATCTATCTCTCCTCCTAACCCCATTCTCCTGCCTTCTCCCCATAACTGACACCCGTACTAATCAAGAATCTATCGATCTCAGCCTTAAATATATCCAATGACTTTGCCTCCACAGCCTTCTGTGGCAAAGAATTCCACAGATTCACCACCCTGTGCCCTGGTGTTCCTCCGTGTTCCCCGCTCCTGTGTTCATTATGCTTGTGGTTGGCACCTTCCTTGGCAAATACAGGTGATTAATTTCAGTGTGGGATCTAGTTACAACATAGAAACAGGCTCTTCGGCCCACCAAGTCCGCATCGACTAGTAATCATCTGTACACTAGTTCTATCCTGCAGACGGGGACAATTTAATCGACAAACCAGCACAGCTTTTGAATGTGGGAGGAAACCAGAGCACCCGGAGAAAACCCGCACGGTCCCAGGGAGAACGTACAAACTCCGTACAGACAGCACCCGTGATTAGGATCAAAGCTAGGTCTCTGACGCTGTGAGGCTGCAACTCTACCACTGTGCCACCCTGGTTCTGAGGTTGTAAATAAATCCCGTAGTTACAGTACGGAAGCAGACTGTTCAGCTTGTTGGGTCTATACCAATTCTACATGTAGCCAACTCTCTCCCAGAGCTCTGCCCTTTCAGACACTTCTCCACCACAATGCAATCTGAGTCCAGCATTGCCCAGCAGTGCTCTGGCCCCAAACACACACACACACACACACACACACACACACACACACACACACACACACACACACACACACACACACACACACTCTGTCCCTTCAGCCCGTTTTGCCAATCACATGCATTCTGTGACACCTTGACCAACAGGAGCAAACATCTATCCATGTAGACACTAGGAACTGCAGATGCTGGGGGAGTGATGTCGGAGAAGAAGGGGGCAAGGGAGTTTGTAGTTACCTAAAATTGGAGAATTCATTGTTCATACTGTTGGGTTGTAAGCTACCCAAGGGGAACACGAGGTGCTGTTTCTCCAATTTGCATGTGGTCTCACTCTGGCAATGGAGGAGATCCAGGACAGAAAAGTTCGTATGAGAATGTGAAGTTGGCATCCAGGAGATTGAGCAGGCCTTGGTGGACTGAGCACGTGTTTGATGAAATGGTCGCTGCGTCTACACTTGGTCTCGCCAATATAGAGGAGGTCACGTTGGGAACAGCAGCTGCAGAAGATGAGGTTAGAGGAGGTGCACGTGAACCTTTGTCTCACCTGAAGGACTCCTGGAGTCCCTGGATGGAGGTGAGGGGGGGAAACATACAGGGACAGGTGTTACATCTCCTGTGGTTGAAAGGGGAAAGTACCTGGGGACGGGTTGGTTTGAGTTGGGAGCAGAGATGAAGAGTAGGGATAGCTTCTTTGCAAGAGGCAGAGTGGGAGGAAGTGTAGTCCAGGAAACTGTGGGAGTCAGTAACTTTACAGTAGATGTCAGTCGATAGTCTGTCTCCTGCTATGGTGACAGATAGATCAATAAAGAGAAGAGAAGTGTTAGAGATAGTCCGAGTGAATTTGAGGGCAACACAAAGCTCGGAATAACTCGGATCAGGCAGCATCTGTGGAGAACATGGATAAGTGGCGTTTCACAGAGTGCTGGAGTAACTCAGCGGGTCAGGCAGCATCTGTGGAGAACATGGATAGGTGACGTTTCACAGAGTGCTGGAGTAACTCAGCGGGTCAGGCAGCATCTGTGGAGAACATGGATAGGTGACGTTTCACAGAGTGCTGGAGTAACTCAGCGGGTCAGGCAGCATCTGTGGAGAACATGGATAGGTGATGTTTCACAGAGTGCTGGAGTAACTCAGCGGGTCAGGCAGCATCTGTGGAGAACATGGATAGGTGATGTTTCACAGAGTGCTGGAGTAACTCAGCGGGTCAGGCAGCATCTGTGGAGAACATGGATAGGTGACGTTTCACAGAGTGCTGGAGTAACTCAGCGGGTCAGGCAGCATCTGTGGAGAACATGGATAGGTGACGTTTCACAGAGTGCTGGAGTTACTCAGCGGGTCAGGCAGCATCTGTGGAGAACATGGATAGGAGACGTTTCGGGTCATGATCCATCTTCAGATTAATTGTAGGAGTTGGGGGGGGGGGGGGGTAAATCTGGGAGAGAGAAGGGGCAGGACAAAGGGTAACAGTTCATAGGTTGATACAGCTGAGGGTTGCATAGCCAGAGATAGACAGAAGGTGTGGGACAGAAGGATTGAAGAGTTACGAATTGTGAAGCTAGAGGAAGGAATATATGTGGAGGGGGGGGGGGGGGGGGGGGGGGGGGGGGGGTAGGTGCATGTCCAGATGGGGCAGAGTGGAGGGAGCGGGGTGTTATCTAAAATTAGAGTAAGCTACCCTAGCAGAAAATGAGGTGCTGTTCCTCCAACTAACAAGGTTAACGCTCTATCCATGGTTTGTAGCCTTCCTGCTTTTAAATCCTTCCATCAGACCCCCCCACAACCCTCTCGGCCCCAATGTTTCTGCTCGTCACTGTAGGCCAGAGCTAATTCCATCTGCATGTTCAGCACAGCTTTCACATTGTTCCCAGAGCTGGGCACGCTCCAGGTTGTGTCTGAGCCAGTGTGAAGGTTTCTCACCACTTCCTTGCCGCTGTCCTCTGTGCTTGTTTATAGAAGGCTGGGCTTTAAACACTTTCTCTGCTCACTAGTTCAGCACACTGTGTACACACAGCGCGGCAACTCTCTGATCTCGGGCTCCCTCGATTATTTTGCCTCCACTCGTTCTTCCTACCAAAATCCAATACATCACATTCCATCAGCCCATTCCATGTCTCACCCGTATCGTATTGCAGTCCATTCCCATCCACTCACAGCTAACGAATGCTCCAAGTGTCTACAAATATAAAAACCGGGCAATGTCCAAATCATCCATATCTGTAACATAAAGCAGTGGTCCAGGTCACAGATCCGGGGGGGCCCCCACTCCACCCCCCCTCCACTCCCCCCCCCTCCCCCCCCCCCCCTCCCCCTGCCAGAGCGACAAGTTCTAACGGTACCAGTTACTCAGCTTGGTTTCCACACGAGCCGCTTTGCTCCTGTGACTCCATTGCCTTGATGGCGAACGTGGCATTGAATCGAATGCCTTTTAAAAGTCGACACACACCACCGCAGTAATTGTGTTTCCTTCATCGACCTTGCAACTTCATTAAAAGATTCTATCAGGTTGGTTAGATGGGATTTGCCTTAAACAAATCCATGCAGGCTTCCTCTAATTGATCCACACAGCTCCGTACTTGCTAATTCTGCGCCCACTTATTGATTCCATCAACCAGGTAAATATGCTGAAGTTCAATCACCTTTGGAGTATTTAATCTATTTCCCTCTTTATTAATCTTCACTTGCCGCCCTGACTCAAACAGCTCAGCTAATGATCTGCTAGTACTGAGGGAGTACTGCACTGTGGGGGGGGGGGGGGGGCAGTGAGGGAGCTCTGCACTGTGTGGGGGGGGGGGGGAGGGGCGGTGAGGGAGCTCTGCACTGGGGGAAGCATAGTATTAAGTGAAGGCTGCAGTGTTTCCCACATTACTACGGTTACTGGACTTGTTTTGTTAGCTAGCCGCAGATTGTAAAACAGTTTGGAATGTGCTGAGACTGCAAAAAGACAGTGTGGAACCTCGCGTCCCTGCCTCAGGAAGTGAGGCCAGATCCGAGTAAATGATCCCTTGTCCACAGCCCATGGAGTCTGTGCTCCTCCCGCTGCTGTGGGCAGCGATGATCGTGCATACCCGGCCCCTCGCCCTCAGTGGCCCCTCGCCCTCAGCTGCCCCTCGCTCTCGGCGGCCCCTACCTCTGCAACATGTCTGCACGGCTGCAGCTGCGGCAGGGTCTGGCCCGAGAGATGTACAAGAGGTAGAGGGATGGACAGTGTGACCAGATCATGAGGGGCAGGGAAAAGTGAACACTCAAATCAATTTCCCAGGGTAGAGGATTCCAAAACTAAATGGTTAGGGTGAGGGGGGAGAGGTTTAGGCAAGACCTAGGGCAACCTTTTCCCTCAGCGGGTAGTCCATATCTGAGGAAGTGGATACAATTATGACTTTTAAACCAATTGGACAGATATATGGAGAGGAAGGGTTTCGAGGGGCATGTGTAGAATGGCAACCTGGTCGGCATGGACTAGGTGGACCGGAGCGGGGGGGGGGGGGGGGGGGGGGGTTGGTTGAGCGGGGGAGAGGAGTCTCACAGCACGGAGTGTTGGGAACCTGAAGACTAGGGGTGGGGTGGGGTGGGGAGAGGACGGATCCAGCAAGAAGTTGCCTCACACATTGTCAGCGAGCCCTCGGTGGAGCTCAGACTGGGACAACCGGTTTAGGGGGTGGAGGGGGTGGAGATGTGGCCATTCATGAACCCGTGCTCTGACGTCAGTCAGCTGGTGCAGCGGCCCATCCTCACTGGCTCACATTTCACCCTCTGTTGTCACAGCCTGTTCCAGCAGGCCCAGATATACCTGCAGCTCAGGCACACAGTGCAGTACAGGCAGCAGATCTACCTGCACATACAACCTGATGTTACACAGCGACAGACTAGTCCCCACCGCCACTGTACCCCAGTGCTATACACACACAGACAGACTTCATTCTGGTAACTCCTGTTGAAACAATCTCCAGGCCCACTGCATTGCCAACTTAATTCGTGTTTGAAATTTAAACCAAAACTCAGGTGTGCGTGACAGCTAGGGAGGGAGATCCGGTTACAGCTTCATCCACACAGGTCACAAACACCCGTTACCTGGAGACGCCTGTCACTCAGCTGTGTGTGTGTGTGTGTGTGTGTTTTTGTGTGTGTGTTTTTGTGTGTGTGTGTGTGTGTGTGTGTGTGTGTCTGTCTGTCTCTGTGTGTGTGTGTGTGTGTGTCCGTCTGTCTCTGACTGTCTGTGACTGTGTCTGCCTCTGTGTATGTGTGTGTGTGTGTGTGTCTCTGTGTCTGTGTGTCTGTGTGTCTGTCTGTCTCTGTGTGCCTATCTGCGTGTCTCTGTGTCCGTGTGGGTCTCTGTGTCTGCTCGCCAGTTCCCTGTGGCTTTGTTCCTGTTCCCTGTGGAATTGTAGAGGTCCCCGGCAGAGAATGTTCTAGACTTGTGCCAACTCCGCCTTACTCTTTGCTGAACTCTCCCCGAGTTCCTGACCCCAGATTCTAGGCACCAGGTCAACATGGACAAGTTGGGACGATGGGCCCGTTTCTGTGCTGTGTGACTATGGCTTGTAAATAAATGAATGAAGGTAGAAATAAAATGAATGAGAGTGATGTGACTGCCGTGATTGTGACGAGACTGTGATGTGGCATGGTCACCGTGGTGTGACCGTGGTGTGACAGTCTTCTTGCGTATGGCGTGCACAGCGTAAAGTTGTTGGTCAACTTGTTCTATTTGAACTTGTTTGTGCATGTCGGGTTGATTGCATTAGTCGCAACAGGGTGGACCACGTGAAGGTTGCAATCACCCACCCCGGTGTGACAGTGATGTGGTGTGATCGTGACAAGACAGTGATGTTGCATGACCAGAATGATGTGACGGTGACATGACAATCACGTGGCATGACATGACCGTGATGTGGCCGTCACATGCCGGTGCCGTGGCGTGGACTTGACGTGACCGTGACAAGACTGTGACTGCCGTGTTGTGACTGTGGCGTGACCACCCTGATGTGACTGACTAGTGGACCACAGGCTGACTGTTCCAGGGTACTGGGCTGTGAGGAGGAGGCTGGGCAGTGCTGTTTGTCAGGGAGATTGGTGCTGTGTAGAGGATTGTCACAGTGTGGTCTGAGTTACTCTCAGTGGGACGGCATGGCCAGCAGATTGGAGGACGTGTAACAGGGATGGTGCAGACATCAGGGCTGGCTTTAATCTTCATGTAGACTGGACACGGCAAATTAAAGACTGTAAGACGCATGCTGAATTCATGAAATTATATACAAGGCGATTTTCTAGACAGCAAGGAGGGAGCAGGCTATTTTTGGTCTTGTTTTCTGAGGAAGGGCTATTTGACAATCTCGTTGTTAGGTCCTGAAGGAAGAGTGAGCAGAGGGGGGGGGGGGGGGTAACAAAGGAGGGCCTGGCGTGGGATACTTTGTAACTATGTCAGCGCTCTTTATGTGGCACCTCTTTGCATACCTTGGGTCAGCAAGCCAAGAATATCACATGTGACAATAAAGCATTCATTCATTCATTCAAGCCATGCAGGAGGGAGGGGAGAGTTTGCTGTGGTGGATCAGGGTGTAACAGTGGGTAGGCATTTCCCACCATTTAAATAATTTGCAAAAAATAAACTCCATTAAGGTACAAAAAGTGAACAGTGAACATAGCTGACAACAGAAATAAAATATATCACTAGGTCCATGTGGGAGGTATATGAAGATGCCAGAAAGAGCTATAGAGAATTGGGAGCACAGAACACAGCAATGGAGGCTGAGACATTGATGAGGAAAAGCAAGGAAACATTTCTGAGTAGACTTCAAGGAACACAAAAACAGGCAGGAGGTGTTTGTGTCTGCAGATAAACAGGAGAAGGTGAGAGGACAAATGTGAGCCATTCAGATTTGGAGTTTATTAGGATGAGGGGGGGCCTCATTGAACCTTGCCGAATAGTGAAAGGCCTGGATAGAGTGGATGTGGGGAGGATGTTTCCACTAGTGGGAGAGTCTAGGACCAGAGGGCTCTTCACGGAGTCACAAAACCTCCCAGAAAAGAGCAGAGAGCAAGGGCTCTGGTGGGATTGGGAGAGTGGGGACACTGGTATATTTAAATTAACATACTGAGGCATTGGTGGAATGGACAGCTGATGAATCGAGGAAATCAATGATCCACAGCCTGGGGTTTTGAATGAGGTGGTTTTAGACGTGGTGACTTTTCTCGTTTTATCTGGAATTGTTGCTCTGGATTGAAGATGCACAGATGTGACCCCAGTATTTCATCAAGGAGGAAGAGACAACAAGGGAATGTTTAACTTATTGGCCCAACGTCAGTGAAGGGAAAGACTAGAATCAATAAAAAATGTCATATCAGATGTGTCAAAGAGCGACAGGCTGGAGCTGTCAGTGTGGATTTGTGGAGGGGATGTCATACTGTAAGCAGTGAGGGAGTAAAGCAGCTCCTCACCCCTGGTTTCCCTGGCCCAGGTGTCATCCTCCCCCCACCCACCCACCCCCCCTCCGTCTCCCCAACCCCTGGTTTCCCTGCCCCAGGTGTCATCCTCCCCCCATCCCCCTTGTTTCCCTGCCCCAGGTGTCATCGTCCCCCCACCCCCCACCCATCCCCCTCCATCTCCCTGCTCCATGGGTCACTGGCAGACTCCCCAACCCCTGGCTTCCCTGTCCCCGGTCTCCCTGCTCCACCTTATCCCCTATGAGGCTTCATCATAGTATGGTCTCACTCACCCCCTGAGAGTGTGATCTCTCTGTGAATGCAGAGTGCATTCAGGACTGAAGTTGGAAAGAAGGGGCTGGAGAGGATAATAATAAAACAATGTTCTTAGAAGATGCCATAACTGAGCGTTTAACTGGTGGCGTGGAAGGACCAAGCATTGAGCCATGTTGCTAATGGGTAGTTGGTGATGGGTGATAGAGTGGGGTGGTGATTTGGGGGGGCAGAGGCACCGGGCTGACCAGTGCAATGTAAGCTGAGGTCCAGTGGCTGAGGGGTGATAGAGTGGGGCAGTGGGGTGGTGACACGACTGACTGGGTGTGTATTGCCACAGGTGCCTTTGCCAAGGTGAAGGACAGCCAGAGGATGAGTGAGGAGGGCAAGATGGACCCGGAGCAGGTGGACGGCATCAAGCAGCGCTGCCGGGTGGTAGGCTTTGCACTCCAAGCGGAGATGAACCATTTCCACAAACGGCGGATCATCGACTTCAAACACATGATGCAATCCTACCTCCAGCAACAAATCCTCTTCTACCAGAGAATCAGCCAGCACCTGGAGCAGACTCTACACCTGTACGACACGCTGTGACCGGGACCTCCGTCAGTCACCCTGTGGCAGAACGTGGCTGAGATACCTCCCCGATCCCCACCACCCTCATTCTGCCCCTCCCCCACAACACGTCCAACAACCCCCCCCCCCACAGTAACTCCCAACACCCCCTCACAGTAACTCCAACACCCCCCTCACAGTAACTCCAACACCCCCTCTACTACAACCCCTCCCGTAGTAACCCCAACAACCCCCCTCCCATAGTAACCCCAACAACCTCCCCCACTGTAACTCCAACAACCTCCCCCACTGTAACTCCAACAACCTCCCCCACAGTAACTCCAACAACCCCCCCACAGTAACTCCAACACCCCCCCCCCCCCCACAATACTCCAACAACCCCTCTACTACAACTCTCCCTCCCATAGTAACTCCAATAACCTCCCCCCCCACAGTAACCCCAACAACCCCTCTACTACAACTCTCCCCCCCACAGTAACTCCAATAACCTCCCCCCCCCCACAGTAACCCCAACAACCCCTCTACTACAACCCCCCCCCACAGTAACCCCAACAACCTCTCTACTACAACCCCCCCCCCCCCACAGTAACCCCAACAACCCCTCTACTACAACCCCCTCCCCCACAGTAACTCCAACAATCTCTGCTATTTTGTTTGTGACTTTGACCTTTCCTTTCCACCCCAACCATTGCTGCAGCCCTCGACTCTTCCTACATCAGCTGACCGCTGGTTCCAGGTAGCATGTGCCTGTGGCAGGGTGGGCCGGACGGAGGGCCCTTGGGCTGACCAGTGCAACGTGAGCTGGGCTATGAGGATCCATCAGCCTCACACACCCTCTGCTTGGACAGTGGACACTACAGTAGAAGCAGGAACACGGAGCACCGGTCAGCCACGCCCTGTGGCCATCGTGGACCACTGGTGATACATTGGTGGCACGGAGCTGTACAAGATGTCCACCACCTGATTCTGGCCACGTTCACCTTCACACTTCATGCATCAGGCTGTTTCACTAAATGGGAGGATGGGAATAACATTTGTTCAATAGAGGTCACTTCTTCCAGTTACAAGGTTTACATTTGTTCTCTGTCAGATGAGGTGACTTCACTCTGCCTCCACATGAGCTCTAACTGTGGCAGTGAGGGGTGTCCTGTACAGTGTTCTAACTAGTGGCACAGTTAACCCTCCATACAGGAGACCTGTAACCATACAGGAGTTTTGCAGTGTGCGCGTGTGACTGTGGGAAGGGTTGGCGATCGCTGGACATCACGGTGGGTGGGGCTGGCTCTGTTCCAGGTGTGGGGGGGGGGTGTTAGAGGGACCCCCCTTGTAATTGGAAGCTGAGGGGGTGAGAGAGGGGAGATGGTGAGGGGGATGAAAGAGGGGATGGGATGAGAAAGCAGAGGAGATGGGAGAGCTGCAGGAGGGGGCGTGGTTGAGAGAGGTGGGAGGATGAGAAGTGCGGGGGTGAGGGGATGGGGATGAGATGGGATGGGGATGAGAGAGGGGAGGGGATGTGATGTCCATGCTACTGGGTGGGTGGGAAACAGTTACAATAGGCAAGGCTGAAGCACCCCTCCCTTCTGTTCCCCAGGGGTGGTGGGCCATCCAAGAGGGGGGGTCCAAGCGAGGGGTGCCCTGACGCACTGTAGATACTCTGTAAAACAGCTCCACTGTGTGTTGTATATCTTCCATTGTACACTTCCCACAGACAGCTGTATAGAACAGTGCTCTCTGTAATATTTAATATTATGGATATAAAGTTTGTTTAATGGTCAGTTTTATATGTTCATAACCTCATAAGTGATAGGAACTGAATCTGGTCATTCGGCCCATCAAGTCTACTCCGCCATTCAATCACGGCTGATCTATCTCTCCCTCCTAACCCCATTCTCCTGCCTTCTCAACATATCCCCTGACACCCGTACTAATCAGGAATCTTTCTACCTCTGCCTTAAAAATATCCACTGACTTGGCCTCCACAGCCTCTGTGGCACAGAATCCACAGATTCACCACCCTCTGAATTAAGAAAATCCTAATCGTCTCCACCCAAAGGAACGTCCTTTAATTGTGAGGCTGTGCCCTCTAGTCTTGGACTCTCCCACTAGTGGAAGCATCCTCTCCACATCCATTGTGGAGTGGGGGGGGCAGGTGGGGGGTGGTTGTGGAGAGGGGGGGGCAGCTCCCGGGGAGACTGCGGTATCCAGGGGTATTGAGGGCGACAGTAACTGTCTGGCTTCTCGGGATTTACCCCGCTCCTGCCAGCGCCGTTACCGGAATCCGCGTCGTTCCCTCTCCCCCCCCCCCCCCTTTAAAACCGCCTGACACCACGAAATTAAATCAAAAACAACTCTCCTTTATTCCGTACATTAATCAGCTGAACATGTAACATGGGCCCGGGTGATAACGCTGGAGACGGGAACGCGGAGTTCTGCATTTTCTGCAGAAGGTCAATGGGTGGAAACAGGATGCTGCAGATACACGGAACCGCAGGAACCGCTTTACAAAAACCACACGAAGTGCTGGAGGAATAGGCGATGTTATGGGTTGAGACCCTTCTTCGACCCAAAACGTTACATATTCCATCTCTCCACAGATGCTGCTTGACCTGCTGAGTTACTCCAGCATTTTGTATCTACCTTCAGTTTCAACCAGCATCTGCAGTTCCTTCCTACATGCCTCCTCTGGCAGCTCGTTCCATGCACCCACCACCCTTATGTGTGAAAAGATTGCCCGTCAGTTTCCTATTAAATTCCCCCCCCATCTCACCTTAAGCCCATGTCCTCTGGTCCTACATGCCCCGGACACAGGACTCTGCATTCACCCTGTCCACCCCCTTTACACTGTGAACATTGAGCTAACCAGACAATAGGAGCAGGCCACTCAGCCCCTCCAACCTACCCGGACGTTCAATTGCTGATCGGTCCAGGCCTCTGTAGCCAGCCCACCTCTCGACCTGAAACGTCGCCCATTACTTCTTTCCAGAGATGCTGCCTGTCCCACTGAGTTACTCCAGCATTCTGTGTCTATCGCCTCTTTTCCAGCTCTCTGCCCCCCAACTCCATCAGTCTGAAGGTCCCATTTCCCCACAGATGCTGCCCGACCCACTGAGTCCCTCCATGTTTTTGCCCAAGATTCGAAGGGTGGAATGGTGCTGCCTGTTGCCGTTCCACTGAACCAGGGAACAACATCAGACGTTTATGTAACTGTCCCAAAGGAATCTCAACCAATTCTCAGAAAAATGTTAATGACCTTCCAGCATTTGTGTACAAAATCATGAGAGGAATAGATCGGGTAGATGCACAGAGTCTCTTGCCCAGAGTAGAGCTATCAAGAACCAGAGGCCATGGGCTTAAGGTGAAGGGGAAAAGATTTAATAGGGATCTGAGGGGTAACTTTTTCACACAAAGGGTGGTGGGTGTATGGGACAAGCTGCCAGAGGAGGTAGTTGAGGCTGGGACTATCACAACGTTTAATAAACAGACAGGTACATGGACAGGTACACAAAATTGCTGGGGAAACTCAGCGGGTGCAGCAGCATCTATGGAGCGAAGGAAATAGGCGACGTTTCGGGCCGAAACCCTTCTTCAGGACAGGACAGGTTTGGAGGGATATTGACACGTTAGCCGGTGTGGGCAAGTTGGGCCAAAGGGCTTGTGTCCATTCTGCATCACTCTGTGACTATCAGGCCCTTACCCCGTCTAATCACGTGCCTAACATTCCAGAAAGCTGCAGTAAAACACGAGACTGTGGTAAAAGCAAGAAACGGGGAGGTGCAGATACTGGAATCTGGAGCAAAACACGAAGTTACTCCAGCTGTGTTAACTCCAGCATTTTGTGTTTCGCTCCTGATTCTGTCAGCGGGCAGTGCTGACAATAGCCGGCCAAGGTTTACCCCATCCTAGACCCACTCTTGACTATGAGGGAGCGCCGCACTGTGGGAGGGGCGGTGAGGGAGCGCCGCACTGTGGGAGGGGCGGGGGTGGGGGGGTGAAGTACTGGCATCTCTCCCACCCCACACACACACACACAGTGCGGCGCTCCCTCACCGCCCCTCCCACAGTGCGGCGCTCCCTTACCGCCCCTCCCACAGTGCGGCGCTCCCTCTATCTGTCCACCCCCCCCCCGCTCCCCTTGCCCGGGACGACGTGTAGACATTCCTGGAGCCGGCTTCAGGTCCCGGGAGGGGGTCGAGGATCGCAGCCAGAGAGTCGGAGTGAATGCGGAGGAGGCTGAAGTGGACGGGAGAGTTAACAAGGGCAGAGTGTGCAGGAAATGGAAACAACACAGTCTCTGTCAGTGTGTGGACAACGAGGCGCGCCCCGTCTTGCAGACAGTTTAAAGGCACCGTGTCCTGCACAACGCAGGGCCATTCTTCCCCCTCTGCTTGGGTCGGCATGGGCTGGGTGGGCCGAGTGGCCTCCCGCGGCGGGAGTTGGGCAAAAACCTGCCACCCCTGGTCCCAGTGTCCAGGTCCGTGTGGAGGAAACGCGGGGAGTGACTGAGGCAGGCTTACTACTGACTAACAGGCTATTCGGCACAGCGGGCCCATGCCAACACCAAACATGCTGAGGCTCTATAAGACGCTGGTCAGGCCGCATTTGGAGTACTGTGAGCAAATTTGGGCACCATATCGGAGGAAGGATGTGCTGGCTCTGGAGAGGGCCCAGATGAGGTTTACAGGAATTATCCCAGGAATGAGTGGGTTAGCATATGATGAGTGTTTGACAGCACTGGGCCTCTACTCGCTGGAGTTTAGAAAGTTGAGGTTGGACCCCATTGAAACTTACAGAATAGGGAAAGGCATAGATAGAGTGGATGTAGAGAGGACGTTTCTACTGGTGGGAGAGTCTAGGACCAGAGGTCACAGCCTCAGAATTAAAGGGAGCTATTTTTGAAAGGAGGTGAGGAGGAACGTTTTTAGTCAGAGGGCAGTTAATCTAAGACAGTGCCTCAACAATCGGCTCGAAGGTCCCTGGATCGGCTGTCAGCGATATGATGCCTGATTCCTGTGCAGCGTTGAAGATAGACACAAAAGGCTGGAGTAACTCAGCGTGTCAGGCAGCATCCCTGGGGAGAAGGAGTGGGTGAGGTTTCGGGTCGAGACCCTTCTTCAGACTCACGCGACCCGAAACGTCACCTACACATTTTCTCCAGAGATGCTGTCTGACCCGCTGAGTTACTCCATCTTTTTGTGTCTAACAATCTTATCTCAAAGATGTTCAAGCTGAGACAGCGGTTAGAAGCATGAGAGCAAGAGAGAGTTAGCTCTTAAGGCTAAAGGAATCACTGGATATGGGGGGCAAAAGTCAGAACGGGATATTGATTTTGGATGATCAGCCAAGATCATATTGAAAGGCAGTGCTGACTCGAAGGGCCAATGGCCTACACCTGCACCTATTTTTTAATGTTTCTAAGCACTGTGAAATCGCGTGTCTGAGAGTTGACAACAGAGTGGATTACATCAGGGTTCTGAGTTGTGAGTCATGCCCTGGACGCATGTTTATCCCTACTCTTCTACATTGCGTGGTTACTGTCCAATTTATGCGTGATCTTGGCGAACAGGACAATGCAATACGTGCCGAAGAAAAAATACAGCAGTTACTGGAAATGCACAATGTGATGGTTCGTGTTTGGTTTTGTTTGTGACGTATATGGGTGTCTGTCAAATCTTGTTTTTTTCTGTCCCTGCTTGTAGAGCCGTGGGTGATTGCATGAACAGATTAGGCCGGACAAACATTCTACTTCATAGCTGCACAACCCATGAGAAGAAGCTTCCATTCCATCATTCTGGGACAAAAATAACCCCAGACCTGGGTTAACAAGAAGCATTTAGCCAGAGGGTGGCGAATCTGGCAATCAGTCAATTGATATTTTTTAAGGCAGATATTGATAGATTATTGGTTAATGTGGGAATGAACTGCAGATGCTGATTTAAACCGAAGATAGACACAAAAAGCTGGAGTAACTCAGCGGGACAGGCAGCATCGCTGGAGAGAAGGAATTTGTGACGTTTCGGGTCGAGACCCTGTCCTGCTGAAATACTCCAGCTTGTTGTGTCTATTTTGGGTTCTTGAATAGTCTTGAATGGCCCTCAACCGTTGCCTTGCAAACTGGATTAACCCTTTCACACCCTTGCTTTCCTCAGGCGGGTATTAAGTTACAATCAGACTTTGCACTTCACTGAGTCATGTATCAAATCCGATTGGAGACAAGTCAGCCGCCCACAAAACAAACCTGTAGGCAGTTTATTTAAATTAATGGATTATCGATCAGAATTTCCCTGATTGCCTGAGGGATTCCAGAGTATATACAGCTGGTGTTCATGTGTCTGTGGGCTTGTCGTCACCCATAGCATCAGCCGGGAGCCGTGTTATACTCCCTGTTGTAAACCACCGCTTTCCAGTTCACTCCTGGAAACTGATGCAATGAATTCAGTTAAAACATCTGCCATTTCCTGTCACGTTCCTGCCAACACTGTACCCAAAAGCCTGGCGGGAATTTTGATGACAAGTTGCAATCTTCGGGAATAGCGAAATTCACATGGAAAGTGGCTGTGGTGCTGCCAACGGGAGTGCGTCGCTTGGAACTGTGAGAAGCTACTGTCTCTGTGGAGCCTGCAGTGATTGCAGGGGGCAGACTGGCGCTGTTGCCCGTCACACCCAGAAACGTGTACGAAGCAACTGCAGATGCTGGTTTACACTGAAGATAGACACAAAATGCTGGAGTAACTCAGCGGGACAGGCAGCATCTCTGGAGAGAAGGAAAGGGTGACTTTTTGAGACCCTTCTTCAGACTGGAGAAGTGTCTCGACCCGAAACGTCACCCGTCTCTTCTCTCACAGATGCTGCCTGTCCCGCTGAGTTACTCCAGCATTTTGTGTCTTTCTTCATCTGCAGTTGCTTGTTTCAACTGGGACGTGGCTTGATTATTTGACAGAGTTGTTGAGAGGCGCTATCAGGCAACTGAATCATCCCACCATAACCAGAGAGCAGTGCTGAACTACTATCTACCGATTTGTTGGCGCTCGGAATTTCCTTGAACGGACTTTGCTGGCTTTACCTTGCACTAAACGCCATTCCCTTATCATATAACTGTACATTATGGACGGCTCGATGCTGACTGGTTAAACATAGAAAATAGGTGCAGGAGTAGGCCATTCGGCCCTTCGAGCCAGCACCGCCATTCAATGTGATCATGACTGATCATCACCACAATCAGTATCAGTTGCACTTGATAACATTTCTGGTGAGGACAGAAGATTTATATAAATGTTTTTTCTGGGCTTAGTTGAATTTTAGCTGTTTTTCTGAACGATGAATTGCAGATTCCTTTCAACCTCAACAAACTGAACTCTCAGCAACGCATGTGTTAACGGGGTTAATGTTAACATATTCACAGGGAGAGTGAGTGATTGCAGCTCTGATTTGCCGGGCAGGCAAAGCTGATTGGGCAGAGTTCCAGAGTTTCTGGGAATTCCCACTGACGGCAGCGAGCCACAGCCGGGTTCACACGGAGGTGGGGGGGCACACGCTACCGGGGTCACAGGCTGGAGCAGAGGGGGATACACGATGCATGGGGTAGGAGGTGGTCAGAGGATGGGGGGGGGGGGGGGGGTCAGACAATGCAGCCGGGGAATGGACAGAGCATGGGGAGTGGTTACAGGCTGGGTGGGGGGTGTTTACATGGTGGGGAGGGGTCACACGATGGAGCAGGATAATGGACAGAGCATGGGGGTGGAGGTCGCTGGAGCTGGAGGCCCAACCCCAGTCGTGTGATTGAATAAAAGGCTGAAGGCCCGCATCAGCAGACTCAGGAACAGCTTCCTCCCCTCTGTTTCCAGAGTTGTGAACGGTCCTTCCATGCGATAGAGGTCAGTCCCGATTTCCCAATCTGCCTCAACCACATTTTGCTCTACTTGTAGTACATGATTTGACATTACATATTCATACTTTGTATTGTCTGATTAGATAGCACATAAACAAAGGGGTTTTCGCTGTATCCTGGTACACTACACATGACAATAATACGCCAACATCAACACCAAGAGGCAACCTCTCCTCACTCCGGTGGGCGGGGGCCTGAATGGTAAGTCCGTACCTTCGTCCTGAGGAACAACGAGAACTGAAGCCGTCTCTGCTGGGCTGTAACGTGATGTAAGGCAGACCTAGGACTGGGATTACACTGGCACACTCCCCCACTCGTTCACACAGCAAAGTCCACAACCATGGGCTGGGCCCCAGTGCAATGGTTCAATTGTACTTTATTGTCACCTATACCCAAGTATAGTGACATTCTTTCCTTACATCAGTTCAGTGACAATTCTGTGATACATTAGGCACAATCATACTAAATACAAGAGTATTAGACAGTAGACGTCTCTGAGTCCATACACAAGAGTGCCATCTTGCACTCTCTCTGGATGCACTGACATCAAAGAATGCAGATGCCAAACTAACAGTAAGATGCATTTTGTTCAAAGAATGTAACACAGATTGTTTCATTACGTCAAGACAAGGGAACCTTTTGAAAGGCATTCAGTCATAATGCAGCAATATTTACACAGAGGTACCGTACGGTACGATATGGGGCAGCATGGTGTCACAGCGGTAGAGTTGCTGCCTTATCGCACCAGAGACCCAGGTTCGATCCTGAATGTAAATTGTTCTTAGTGTGTATGATAGTGCTAGTATAGGGGTGATCGCTGGTCGGCGTGGACTCACCATGAGACATCCAGGCCTCAGCACCAGCTGCAAGAAGCATCCTGCTGTGCCCATTCCCTCCATAGTGGACAGAGGCACAGCTGTGTGCGGCTCAAGTTCCCAGAGCCTAGGAATGGGTGATGAAGATGCAACCTACAGATGCGAGGACCCAGCAACATGATCACTGATGTAACTGTTGCAAGTTATACCCTATGGGCACTATGTCAGCCTGACCATGGTCCATGGCCATACACCATAGAAGAGAAGCTTGAGGCCATCCAGGGGAACACAGCCAACAACAAAGAGGAGATTTAATTTTAAACAGAGATCTTTTTGAAAGAGAGGAAGGAATACCACAGCAGGCTGGGCGACTGTGGTGGAGTGTAAGGAATGAGGGGTACTAGGCAGAGGCAGGTTGGGGTTGCTACAGTAGGAGGAAAGATGAAGGGTGTGGATTGTCAGGAGAGTGTTGGAATAGTCTAACTGAAGCTAACCAGTCAGCTGGGTTAGGTCAGGATTGTTGGGTGGTCAACAGCTCTGGGCAAGTAAACCATGTGTCTCAGGAAGGCTGATCCACACATTGTGTACAAAGTGTGTTACCGCAGCTGCTACTTGGGATCAGGACAGAGCCAGAGGGAATCAAGAATCCAGAACCAAAAGCCAGTAGGATTGGAAACTACAACATATGAAACAAGCCAGAAAACACAAGGAAATAATCAAAAGCAACATAACCACCACTCAGAAAGCCCTGCAAGTGTTTCAATCCAAAGGAAATTGATGTTGTCATTCTGCAAATCTTGGCCTACCATAGAAAACATTCTGAACTGGAGCAATGTCCCACTAAGTCACAAAGTTTTATTAACCCTGTTGCAGCATACACCAAACACGGCCAAAATCCCATCACAAGCTGACCACCAGTCCGTCGTCACCAACAGGAGCAGCACCTCAACAAGGCAGCATCTCCGAGGGCTTGCTGGGAATTGGAATCAATATTATTTCAATATATTTTTTTTAAGTCAGTTACTTCAATTTTTGGAATGTGTAACAGGTGAAGTCTGGCAACTACTAAGGTATTGGTTTACAGAATGGTCCTTTATCCTCCACGGGACGGTTAGATGCAGCAGAATGCTATCCAGTACAGCAGATTTTCTTTCAGCTGGGGCTGAACCATCTCTACTGTGGTGTAATCCTGCAGGTACAGTGGGAACCTTCCTGTCCCGGGTTGATAAGGTGCAGTAACGATGTGATGGTGTGTGTTCTGTGACTGGTTTGAAGCACCTTGAGCTGGTAGGATGACGAAGAGACTGGGACCGGGATCATACCTAGTAGTGATTGCTAGCCTGGCAGACCTGCTTCACCTCAGGAATACCGTGGCCACTGTACCTGTGCACCATTGTGAGGCCTGACATTCACCAGAGGCATGGACTGGACATGATCTGTTTTCCTGAAGGTCTCTTTCTCCACTGCACCATTCCTGGGCTTGGGAGGAGGGGCCTGCACATTGTGTTTTCCCATCTTGTGGCGTTTGGTAATGCAGATCACAATCACTATTAAAATCAGCAACAGCAAAACCACCAGGATGACAGCAATGATGATGGTGATTAGATTGTTGCCTGCAGAAGAGAGAGCTGCCTCATTGACTGCTGTTGCTTGGAACTCTGTAGATACACCCCCCGATGTAGGCTCACTACTTCCAAAGGGGCTCCACGTTACCGTTGGGTAATCCACGTCCATCTCTCCTCCATCCTGGGCTGATGGACTGCTGCTGGAATCTGGTGCCTTTGTACTACTCAGAGAGGCGAGGTTGAGCAGTGTGGCATTGTAATGGTGATTGGGTATGTATGGCACAGTCTGAAATTCTAAAGCTCCTCTGCCAGGTGGCACTCCATCAGCTTTTAAGAGAAACTGGAAGCTATCCAAGTCTGGAAATAGCCCAGCCTCAGCGGAATCAAAGACTTCCATGGCAATGCTTCCATCTTCCAGGTCTGTCTGGGTGAAGTTACTGCCCAGAAGACTTTGTGTGCCATTCTGTCTGTGCACCTTGATGAGTTTCCCAGCTCTGGGCTGTTGGGTGATATGGAAGGTGGGAATGCTTTGGGTCTTATTCCCCAGTTCACTTGCATCCAAAACATCCGTGTCGATCAAAACGGTGGTACCTTTGGGCCACTGCAGATGTGGGGCCACTCTCACTAGTGGCCGCACTGTGATGTTCACCGTGCCTGACATGTTGCCCTTACGGCTCAGCGCCCAAACCTGGAAGCTGTCCTGGTAAACAGATAAGTCCGTCAGCCGGTACTTCACTTCTCCACTGTCAATCTGCTTCTGCAAGAACTCCGTCACCACAACCTGGTTCATCATCACCTGGCCGTGCCTTGGCAGCTGGGTTATTCTGTAGAGGGTTCCTCCATTTGCCCCGGTCTCTACCACAAGCTGCTCTCTGGTTATGGGTGTTGCTGGATCCCCCTGCAGTAGCACAGCCTCTTTGTTGTGGATCACGCTGACAGTGGCTGGCACAACCTCAACAGTGACAGACCCCCTGGCAGCTGAGTGTGTCCCATCGGAGACTGTGAAGTGGACAGTGCTGGTGGCTGGTGGGCCCACTGCTTGGAACAGTACAGTGCCAGCATTGACATCCGCCTGTGTGAACTGTGTTATGGCCGTGTTGCTGTTAGCCAGATGCACAAAGAAGCCATTGTCCGGCCCTGCGACAATTACATACTGGATTTCTTCTGGCGTGTTGTCTGGGTCTACTGAGCGTATGTGGTCAGGGGACAACACCAAGCGGGAGCCTTGCGGAGCATGGAGGGCTAGTCCCGTGGTGACAATCCGTGGCGGATACCCTTTCACCGGCACCACCGTGATGTTAAAACGCTCAGAAATAACGATGGCCATTTTGTCATCTCCAGGCCGTGACAGCCGCTTTCTCCTTGGACCCAAGCGAGCTCGGAAGGTGAAGCTGTCCTCCAGTGCCCCTGACCGGGAGTGTGTGTACTCGAGTGTGGACACCAACAAGTCAGACTGTGTGAAGCGCCGCACCCTCCTGACACTGGCCAACGACAGAAACCCATGGACAGGCTGAGCGGTCACCTCAAACACCACCTCGTAGCGGGAACGGCCGGGCCTGGGCACTGCGGCCAGAAGGTTGGAGGCGTCCAGTGCAGACTGGTCAATTGTGGCACTTTGACCTTGAAGCAGAGTAAGGCCTGGAGAAGAAAGAAAGACATGTTGTTGATTGTGCAGCTGGAGACAACTCATCTGCCCTGTCCACCATGAGCCGGCTCCACTTCAGGCTTCAGCCATCATGCTGCCTTCCAGTACTGCTGCCATCTGCTCCACTCACTAACCAACATTTGTTCTGCTCTCTCACACCTGTATCTACAACCTGTTACTCAAGACCCCTGAGCAATTGTGCACG
This sequence comes from Amblyraja radiata, assembly GCF_010909765.2. Taxonomy (NCBI): domain Eukaryota; kingdom Metazoa; phylum Chordata; class Chondrichthyes; order Rajiformes; family Rajidae; genus Amblyraja; species Amblyraja radiata. The sequence continues at coordinate 684,653 of NC_045999.1, read as the reverse complement.
ACAACAATCTCAGCAACTCCTCAAAGACTGTGGTGCTCTGATTTTTCAGCCTATCACTCCAGCAAGTATAGAAGAAGTCAAAACAGAAAGGTTGACCACCAGAGATGGGCTGGAGGAGCAATGATTCTACACACACCATCACTGATCAGAAGCATTACTTTGTTGATGTAATTCAGTTTTGAGCTTGGGACTTGCTCTCTGTAAACTGCACGAGGTTTACAATAGTCCCATCATTACTGACTCACTGGAAATTATTCATTCGCTCCTCCTGACTGTTTTACAAGTCATGTCCTGCAGACTATCATGACATCCAACTGAGTGCAGGAATGGAGAGGGGGTGAGAGGGGGAAAGGCAATGCATTGTGAGGTGTAGGCGTTGAGGTGAAACGGTTCTGATTAATTAAAGTGAACAGAGTGGATGGAGTCAGCTTCTCACTGCTTTCAGTGCATCACTGATCATCATCCACAATGTGTTTACTACTCCACAACAACTGTGCTCTCACCATTTTCTGTTATAATTTCTACATTTACTGTGTTTGTTGCCAAGTGTCAGAGTTTTACTGAACATCAGAATGTGGTGAAAATCCTGTGATGATGCTTTGCCATCACCTGTAACCTTGTCCCATCACCGCAGGTCGCCAGATGACAAGTTGTATGCACAGCCACCAATGCAGCAGCAAGTAACATCAGGGAAATAAGAAACGGGAATGTTAGGATGAAGGAGATTACTGAGATAGAACGTGAGCAGGTGAACTCCAGCCTGCTCTGCCATGTCATACAATCATGGCTGCTCTCAACTCCACATTCAAGTCACCTCCTCTGAACTCCAGTGGATACACCCCTTTGTCTATACAACTATTTCTTATAAGACAATCCCTCTATTCCTGGTATTAGTCTAGGAAAACCTTCTCTGAACTGCTTCCATTGGTTTAAAAACCCTTCAATAAGGAGATTAATATTGTACACAATACCCCAGATGTGATCTCATGGTGCACTGTATAACTGAAGAACAACCTCCTTACTTTTGTATTCAATTCTCTTTGCAATAAATTCGCTGTTAGCTTTCCTGATCACTTGCAAACTCTATATACCAATCTTTTGTGAATCAGACAGCCGGGACCTCTGCATCTCAGAACTCGGCAATTCACAACCTTTAGATTTTTCCTTCCAACAGGGACAATTTCAGATATTCCCACTTTATATTTGTCACCACACCTTCAGATCATGTAAACATTGAGGTGCTGCCACTGTTCCCTCAACACTCCACTCATTACATCTTCCCATCAAACAATGGGACATATTGGTGCCTACTCTCCAGATGCTGTCAGCCTGTCCGTGCCGATGTGTTGCATCGTTCCTGATAAGCTTTAATTTTATGCAATAACCTTTGAAGTAATGTTTTATCAAAGACCATCTGTGAGCATAGCACATCAACTGGTTCTGCTTTATCTGCCTTATTCCAGCTGCACTTGGCATTTGGAGATTTTTTAATCATATGAAACTGGAGCCAGGATCAAAAAAATAGAAATGACAAGAAATGAATTGACTGGAAAACCTTTTAGGATCGATTGCCCTGATTGCTCAGTAAACCCAGAGCACTGAATGCCCATGCAAACATATCCTGAGCATCTCCTGGGGCTGGGGATGGGGATGGGGATGGGGCTGGGGATGGGGATGGGGATGGGGATGGGGATGGGGCTGGGGATGGGGCTGGGGATGGGGATGGGGATGGGGATGGGGATGGGGATGGGGATGGGGATGGAGATGGGGATGGGGATGGGGATGGGGAGAGCTGTTTGTGCCTACCTTTATTCCTCCAGAGCTGGCTGCCTTGCTCAGGGCCACCATTTTCAAAGGAGATCCAGAGGGTCAGGTTGTGCCTCTGCGTGACTGCCGGCAGAGAGGAGACCGTAAACTGGAACGAATCCTGGCTCTTCCACAGGGGCTCCTTGGGCCAATCATGTTGGTAGAAAATGTTGGCAGCCTCCAGCTATGGGTGGAAGGAGATGTCATTGTGAACATAGTGGACAAAGGTCACTCTCCTTCACTCTGGAACTCACTGCAGAGGATCACACAGCCTAGCCCAGCACCATTACACCACTAACCCAGATCCCATCACCACCTATCCACACACACAGGCCTGGTTACTACCAACGAGTCTGGATTTGGTGACAGTCCAGAACCCGGTTACTGTTGCTGCCTGGTTCTTGGTTGCTAGAATTAACCATTCTTTGAAGCCTTGCATCAATATAACCTTGGTCCTGAAGGTCAAGGAATGTCACTATCTTATTGCAAGAGAGAGCTCTGTGTTGAACATGCTTAGACTTTCTGAAGCCACCATAAAGCTGGCGATCTAAATTGTCCTCAACCAGATTATTCCTAGTTTGAAGAACTTCTCAAGAGGAATCAGCATTCATGTAACTTTAAATCTGAGTGCAGACCGTCATGCTAATCTCCACTGGTGGAGGGAGGGCTTGGAGATCCTGGGGAGGAGGCTGTGTACACCAAAGGTTTCTCATACTCGCCCCAACTCTGTAACTCCTGCACTGACAGAGGATAATTACAAAGCATTTCAGAGCAGTCACAGTCGTACAGCACGAAACAGGTGCTTTGGCCCAACTTGCCCATGACGATCAAGATGCTCCAGCTACACTAGTCACACCTGATCGCGCTTGGCCCATATCCCTCGAAACCTCTCCTACTCATGTACCCATTCAAATGTATTTTAAATGCTATTTCAGTACCTGCTTCAACTACCTCCAATGGTAGCTCGTTCCATGATTGACCCACCACCCATTAGGTTCCAATTAAATCTTTTCCCTCTCAACTTAAATCTATGTCCTTAGGTTCTTGATTCGCTATCCTGGGAAAAAGACAATGCATTCACTCTATCTGTTCCCCTCATGATTTTACACAGTGCCCACTAAGTCTTTAAATGATTGGTCAAACAGACACAAGTGCAGGAGCGTTAACTGAGATTTTTGACTCTTATGCATTACCCTGCAGCTGTTCTGTGAGAGGTGGCTTAGCATAGACATTTTATCATCTAGGACCTGGACAGTTAAAGGAACCTTGAAGAGAATTGCTCAGTGAGCAGTGTGTGAATGAGTTTCACAATAATCTGACAGGTCAGGTAATGGTGCTCATTCATTTCCCTCTGGTTGGAGATATAACAATGCAGTCTACAATCTGGCATTATCTTCACTCTGGATATTAATTACATTTTTCCATCATGAAGTATGAGCAATGTGATTTCTGAATCTCATTCATCTCCCCTGACACTGGAGAGTTACACATCAGCAACAACCCATTAAACTAGAACGCCAATCTTCACATTACAAGTGAATTTATCTGATATCTTCCTTGTCTTGTTTTCCCCTGCACTCTGCTGAAGGTCCCGTCAGCCATCCGTTCACTGCTGTGCCAAGTAGTTTTTCCTCAGGGACCAGTCTCTGCAGAACAGCAAGGGAGACCATTCTGACATTCATTTCTGCTCTCCATTTGTCCGACTCCCTCACTCTTCCCAGAGCCTTGAAAACCCTTCAAGCATATCCACAATTTTCATTTGAAACCTATGGCTGAATCTGTAGGCTGGATTTGTCTGTGTCATTTCCCTCTGATTGGAGATATATAAATGCAGCCTACAGTCTGGCATTATCTTCACTCTGGATATTAATTACATTCTTCCATCATGAAGTATGAGCAATGTGATTTCAGAAGCTCATTCATCTCCCCTGACACATCACCAACCACCCATTTGTAGCCACTGGCTCGTTCAACTCAGGCATGGTGAATGTGGATGGCTCCAATGCAGGTCCCATTGAATGATCTCAGCTGCTCCAGTCTATCCACGGAGCCCTCATCCCCTCATTCCAGTAAATCTCCTCTGCACGTTCCTGAGGCCCTCACATCCTGCTTGAAACATGGGCCCCAGATTGAACACAGTACTTCAATTGGGGTCAAACCTTGCTCATTTTACAATTCCACGATGAGTCTAACGTTCTTGTGTTTGAAATCAATGCCCTAGTTTATTACGCCCAGCTTCCTGTGTCAACTTTTAACATTTAATATTGCCTCCCACTAACTTCCCCACATTAAATAGCACATGGCCCATGTCCACACTCACCAGTATTATGTAGTGTGTGATTGCCCTCACTATTTATTTTGTGACCTATACAAAGTTTGTACTCATGCCCTATCAAGTTTAGTTTATGACAGTGCCTGTACTTTCAATATCAATTCCAGGGAAACAATATATCTCTCAGGTACAAATCAATAATGCTTGCCACTATTCTCTCTGCTTTCTATCCCCTATCTAATACTATATCCAGTCTCTGCAATCCCATGAGCTTCACCTATGCTGCGTTTTGTTGCTCCTTATCCCATGCATATTGAAATACCACATGTACAACATTAACCACACTACCCTTATCAATCTTCTCCTTGAAACAAAGAACACAAGTTAATTAAATATGGTTTAGTTTTAATTCACAAAGGCAGCCATCTTCTATAGCTATTTTTCCAAGTAACGATGAACTTTGCCTGAGTGTTGATCTTTTCCCCATCACAGGGCATCTGTTGTTTTCTGTTTAACTTGTTCCCATTTTGCACACAGGGAGTAACATTAGCAGCACCCCTAATTCCATGGAGCTCTGGGCAACTGGAGTGAAGTCTGCGCAATCTCAACCCACCACAAGATTGGATGCTTCCAAAGGCAACTGGAAAAAGGTGTGTTCTGATGAAGGATCATTTTCCTGAAACATTGACTTTGTTTCTCTCTTCTGGGACAGTTTCTTCACAGCTGTCATTGGGCAACTGAACCATCCTCACACCAGCTGAGTGCACTCTATGTTGTACCCTTTACCCTTTATCTGTGGGTGCGATGTGGATGGCTATAGTCTCTTGACTGGATAGCACAACAAAAGCTTTTCACTGTACTTAGGTACATGTGGCAATAATAAACTAAACTAAACACAAAGGCTGTCCAACCTGCTATTGTCAGCATTTTATATATTTTAGTTTAGAATGACAGCATTTGCAATTTCAGTTTGATATTTCCCACCTAGACTGGATGATTTGCCCCGAGCCAATGTTGAACATGTCATCACTGTCCATACTCTGATCATTCCTGCACCACATTCCCCTCCCCTGTGGCATTGGCAATGAGCGTGAGCAGAACGGCATCACTGCTCAGCTTGCGTCTGTCTGCACCCACAGTCACACCGCCCAAAGACTCTGTGATTGCACCGAACTTGGTGCTCAAAGCTCAGCTCCCAGCTGGAAATCTCTCCAGCACCCTTCTCCAAGGAATCAATGCAGAGTGAAATTAAACTCACGTCTTCTTCAGTGAAGCTGGAAACGATCCTGGTCACATTCCCTGTGTCAACTGTGATCAGTTGCCCCAAAGCAGGAGGAGTCATAACCGTGTATAGGATTGGTCTGCTATTTGCTCTGTTGTCATCATTGGTTCTTGCCTTTAGGTGCCGGGTTGTGATTGGCTGGCGTGTCCCTGGTGGGTGGGTGAAATGAAAGGAAGAGTGACCATTTATGTCAGCTCCATCTCCACTCCGTGCCATGTCTGAGCCATTCACTCTGTCTGCACTCCCCAAGCCACTCACACCATTCAATCTATCTGCACTCCCCAAGCCACTCACACCATGACCGATTCCCACCCCACCATGCCACACACCTCAGTGCGGTGCTGAACACTGAGCCACACAACTAGAGTCTCACGCCTCGCTTCCCTCCGGGTTCTGGAGCAGCGGAGTGTGGGCGAGAGACCCCGAGTCCTGAGTCTGATGCAACCCACACCAACCTAGTCCTTACCTGGATAAATAACAAGAGGCTCCTCGGTTTTGATCTGAATATTGAGGGATCTGGCCCTGACTTTGAAGAAGTGGCTGGGTGTGTGGTTAATCCCATCAGACACCTGAAAGTGGAACCCTCCGGACGATGTTGACCCTGAGAGACACCGGGGGGGGGGGGAGGGGGGGAAGCAATTTAGAATTAGAATATGCTATTTACTTGCACGAGTTTCCTGTTTCAATGTCCACTTGTGGTACCGCATAGTCATAAAGTCATACAGCTGTACAGCACGGAAACAGGCCCTTCAGCCCACCTTGTGCATGGCGTCCGGGTTGGCATACTAGCAGAGTCCAATTTGGCTGCATTTGGCCCATATCTCTGTATACCCTTCCTATCCAGATATCTGTTCCAACACCAGCGAGACCAGCCAGCCTATCACAACCCGTAATTGTATACGTTTCGATAGCTTCCTCTGGCAGCTCATTCCAAATACAAACTACCATCTATGTAAAAAGTCCCTCTTAAATCTCTCCCCTCTCACCTAGAGGGTCTGAGCTACATGGAGCGGTTGATTAGACTGGGTCTATATTCCTTGGAGTGCAGGAGGGTGAGGGGAGATCTTATAGAGGTGTATAAAATCATGAGAGGAATAGATCGGGTAGATGCACAGAATCTCTTGCCCAGAGAAGGAGAATCGAGGTTCAAGGTGAAGGGGGAAAGAGTTAATTGGAATCTGAGGGTAACATTTCCACACAAAGGGTGAATGGAACAAGCTGCCAGAGAGCAGTTAGTTGAGGTGGGATTATCCCAACGTTTAAGAAACAGTTAGACGGGTACATGGATAGGACAGGTTGGAGGGATATGGACAAACCGCAGACAGGTGGGACTAGTGTAGCTGGGACATGTTGACCGGTGTGGGCAAGTTGGACCGAAGGGCCTGTTTCCACAATGTATCACTCTATGACTCTATGACTAGGTCGCTGTCTCAAAATAAGTTTCACTATTCAGGATAGAAATTTCTCATCCCAGATGGTGGTGAATGTGATTCTCAACCCAGTAGAGCTTGATCCAAAAATATCAAATCTGGAAATTAAGTTATTATTTATTAATATTAACAGGACAGTTGTTGGCCTGATGTTTCTTCGTCTATATTGACAAGAATGCAGGAAAAGGCAATGTAAAGAAGATACCTTGTATCATCTCAGTCTGGAGAAGGGTCTAGATTCGAAACATCACCCATTACTTCTCTCCAGAGATGTTGCCTGTCCCACTGAGTTACGCCAGCATTTTGTGTCTATCTTTGGTTTAAACCAGGATCTGCAGTTCCTTCCTACACTTTGTATCCTACCCTGATTTGACACTCTGCTTGCCAACCCTCGCAGCATACCTCCCTGCCCAGCACCCCTCTCTGTGCCATCACTGCCAGCCTTAGGGATGGGGTAGACAGTTGTGGCCTTACCGTGGTGCACGAAGGTGACCTGCCCGGCATTGATCGCGGCCTGGCTAAACTGCAGGATGCTGCCATCCAGCGATGACTTCAGTGCCACGTGTCCATTGGATGGAGGAGTGACAGAATACACCAGCTCATCCGCAGGGCTATCGAGGTCCTGAGTGTACAGCAAATCCCGGGAAATCTCAGCCTCGCTGCTTTCCCACATCTAGGAACAGGAGCAGAAGACAGTTAAATTATTTAACCCCAGCCCCTCAACCCCCAGTCTAGACATCAGCACCACAGTCATCTCGCTCCCGGCTCGTTTAATTGCCCCACTACAGCCGGCTGTACCATCTGCCCTAATGCTGACGTGTGTCTTAGTGTCCAGCCCTGGGAACAGGCCGGAGATTAGAGCCTCCCGTGTTACACAGCTGCTCAGGATCAACCTCAGCCAAGACTCATCTAGACCTTCTTAGCAAAAGCACGGTCCACAAAAATGTGGATGACTATCATACTCTTATCCCTTCCATGAGGATGTCAGATAATGAGAGAAGAGGAGTGAAATGTAAAGCTTAAGCAATGGATGTGGGTGGACAGAGGCAGGTGGGGAAAGAGCAGGGGGGAAATGAAAATGGGGGACTTTGGGATGGAGGTGAATGTACAAAGAAAGGGAAAGGAGCAGCGACTGGGGAGATAATGAGGGAGATGCGTTGGGACCAGGGTGGTCTGGACTGGTATCGGAATGCGTGAGGAGGTGGGGGATTACTTGAAATTGGAGAATTCAATGTTCACACCGTTGGGTTATAAGCTACCAAAGTGGAATATGAAGTGATTTTCCTCCAGTTTACGTGTGACTTCATTCTGGCAACGGAGGAGGCCCAGGTTAAAACAAGGAATTACAGATGCTGGAATCTTGAGCAAAAAAAACAAAGTGCTGGACTGACTCAGGGGGTCAGGCTGTGTAGAAACATAGAAATTAGGTGCAGGAGTAGGCCATTCGGCCCTTCGAGCCTGCACCGCCATTCAATATGATCATGGCTGTAACTCCAGCATTGTGGATTTTGTTTAGAAAGGTGGGTATGGGACTGGGAAGGGAAGGTGATATGGTTGGCAACTGAGAGATCCAGCAGCCCTTGGTGGATAGTTCATGTTAATAAGTGATAGGAGTAGAATTAGGCCATTTGGCCCATCGTTTACTCTGCCATTCAATCGTGGCTGATCTATCTCTCCCTCCTAACCCCACTGTCGACACTAGAGCATAAGTGTTTAGTCACTTAGTCTAATAAAGAGAGTGTAGTGAGAACAATGGTTACAGCTTTGTGTAAGAATCAGAGGCAATGGGAAATATTTTCCTTCCCCACCACTCTGAGGGGTCTCAGTCAACAGAAGTCAAGAGCTGTCCATTATCAGATGCGTCAAAATAATATCCATCATTAACATACCGAGACCACTCATAGATCGGACTTCAAATGTAGGAATCTATTCAGACTGCAGGCCCATTAGTCTACAGTCAATAAACAGGTTCCTCATAATAATGTCCAGAGTAAACATCAATTGAGTTAGATCATTAAAACAAGGAGCTCACAATTTGTGGCTCAACAATTTTTGTGTGTTACACGAAGGAATGTAATCTTTTAAAGCACTCAAGAATTTCCAGGCCCAATGGAGTATAAATAGACTGCATGGATAATTTCTGTATAATTTCTGTTTAAATAAATAATATTTCTGTACATATTATGTGTTATGTACAGAAGTATTAATGGACAAAGTATACTGTCAGAATATTAAGTGGTTGAAGCTGCTTTGGAATATTAACCATCTCCCATCAGTGTATTAGAGAACGTATATATTTTTGTAGTATTAGATGACATTATCTCCTCGGTATATTAATAGCATCAATTCCCAGATGAACAATGATTAATAGCATTCTTTTCGAGTCAAAATCATACAATATGGAAACAGGCCAATTAACCTATTAGGATAATGAGTACAGAGGTTGGAACTCCATGTTATACAGTAGCTGTGTAGGACATTGGGAAAGGCACTACTGTGTAGAGTCTGGTTGGTTGGCCATGTACAGGAAGGATGTCATTAAAGTGGAAAGAATGCCAAAAATATTCAATAGGATGTCCAGGTCTGGAGGATTTGATAGGCTGTGTCTTTTTCTTCTGGAACATAGGTGGTTGAGGGAGACTTTATAGAGGTATTCAAAATCAGGAGAGGCATAGCTAAGGTGAGCAGCCACATGTTTTCCCTAAGGTAGGAATGTCTAAAACTAGAGAGCGTAAGTTTAAGGTGAGAAGGGAAACATTTAAAACAGACCCAAGAGGCAACTCTTTCACAAAAAGGGTGCAGGGTTTATGAAATGAGCTGCCAGAGGAAGTGGTAGAGGCAGATGTAATTACAACACTTAGACGCATCTGTGGTAGGCTCTGTGGTTCCCTCATTGGTCTCATGGGTCACCTCAGAACCCACAAAGCCAGAGAGGAAGGAAGTTCCTCATTCTCAAGCAACAGAACAGATCAGTCATGTAGAAAGGAACTGCAGATGTTGGTTTGAACTGAAGATATACACAAAAAGCTAGAGTAACTCAGTGAGTCAGACAGCATCTCTGGAGAGAATGAATAGGTGACATATTGGGTGGTGACCCTTCTCTGTCATTCCCTCTTCACAGTCTTCATTCTACACATTTGCTCCCATTCAGACTACAAGAACTGATCTGGAGTCAATAGATTTTGGAACACACGCTTTCTCAGGAATCCTCTACTGTGAGCTTTGAAGGTCAATATATGGACAAAGAAGAATGAGAAATGGAAACACAAAAGGATCTAAGGACATTGCAGGCTCTGCAACAACAGCAAGCATTTCTATAGCAACTCTGACAAAGCATTAAACGAGCAGCTATATCACACTGCAGGAGGAGTAACAGGAAGCTTTGTAACAAAGGCAGGTGTAGATGGGAGGGTGGCTGGAGAGGCAGAAATGGCAGGGTGTTGAATTACAGACCCATGCAAATGAGAGCAGGGCTGGCATTAGTGGAGATTACAATGGGTTTGTAAACCTGGAGAAAATATCACTCTCCTCTCCCCTGCTGGTCACAGCACTGCTCCTGCTGCTTAACCCCCCCCCCCCCCCCCCTTGTACTGGTCACAACTCTACCCCTGTTGGTCACTCCCCCTCTCCCCCTGCTGGTCACTCTCCTCTCCCTCTGCTGGTCACAGCTCTGCCCCCTGCTGGTCACAGCTCTGCCCCCTGCTGGTCACAGCTCTCCCTCTGCTGGTCACAGCTCTGCCCCCTGCTGGTCACAGCTCTCCCTCTGCTGGTCACAACTCTACCCCTGCTGGTCACAACTCTACCCCTGCTGGTCACAACTCTACCCTTGTTGGTCACTCCCCCTCTCCCCCTGCTGGTCACAGCACTGCCCCTGCTGGTCACAGCACTGCCCCCTGCTGGTCACTCCCCCTGCTGGTCACAGCTCTGCCCCTGCTGGCCACTCTCCTCTCCCTCTGCTGGTCACAGCACTGCCCCCTGCTGGTCACAGCACTGCCCCCTGCTGGTCACAGCTCTGCCCCTGCTGGTCACTCTCCTCTCCCTCTGCTGGTCACAGCACTGCCCCCTGCTGGTCACAGCTCTGCCCCCTGCTGGTCACTCCAGCCACATATATAAGATGTAAGAGAACAGACAACATTTAAAAGACATTTGAACAGATACTCGGATAGACACACATTGCTGGAGTAACTCAGCGGGTCATCTCTGGAGATAATGAATGTGTGACGTTTCGGATCAAGACCCTTCTTCAGATAGGAAAGATTTAGAGAGACATGGGCCAAATACAGGTGAATGAGAGTAGCTAAGATGGGGCAACATCGGCATGGACATGTTAGGCCAGAGGGCCTCTTTCCATGCTGTATAACTCAACACTGTAAGAGGAGCAGGAGTAAACCGCTCAGTTTCTCCAAACCTGCAGTTTAATAGCTGTGGCTGATCTTCCCCAGGCCTCATCTGCTCCCTGTGCCAGTTCCCCATTGCTCCCTATTCCATAATCATTCACAAATTCATCCTCATGATTTATTCTCCACTATGCAGCCTCTTCCAGCTCACAGTTATCGCTGTCAATACTGTCCCCTGGTGGCCGTCTCAAACACTGGCACTCTGCAACTACAACTATGCTTGTTACTTCCTGTAAATTGCTTTTGCTAGTTTAATAAACCCAAAGTTTGCAATAAATCTTACAAGCTCATGGTTTTGAACTGGGCAATGAACTTGTACACACATTCATGTTTCTTCAGATAGAATTATCAAAATGAATGGACAGTTTTTTTTGTCTCACTCATAGACACAAAGTGCTGGAGTAACTCAGCGGGTCAGGCAGCATCTCATGAGAGAAGGAATTATGACGTTTCGGGTCGAGACCCATCTTCACCAGTCAGGTGGAAGTTTACAGGATTACAGAGTAGTTGCAGCCTCAAGAATCTATAACTTGCAAAGGAATGGATAGATCATTTTTCAGCTGTGCCATCACACCCAACTGCGGGATGAGGAATGGGTGACGTTTTGAGTCGAGACCCTTCTTCAGACTAAGGAAGGGTCTTGACCCGAAATATCATCCATTCCTTCTCTCTAGGGATGCTGCCTGTTCCGCTGAGTTACTCCAGCATTTTGTGTCTATCTTTGGTTTAATCCAGCATCTGCAGTTCTTTCGCACACACATCTGGATGAGGGACTGGTCGGCCTGTCTGGCCCTTCCTAGCCCTATATTGCAGTCTGCCAGCCCCTTCCCCTCAGCCTCTGCGCGCAGATCTGCAGATCCATTGCACACAGATAACGATGCAGCTACCCTCTGAATGTGGTCACTGGTCTGCCACCTCTGCTGCCCCAGCCATCCCACATCCCGAGAGGATTTCCTTCCTATCACTGTCAGTGATCATCACCTTCATTCCCCATCCCCAGTCTCCTGCCCGCTCTGCCAACTCTTTCTACCTCCACTACATATATTCTTTGAGATTCTAAATCCCTCAATCAGATACCCTTGCCCCTACTTTACTCCAAGAACAAACCCTCAACCTCTACAGTCTCATCGCAAATATAAACTCCTCATTCTGGAAATAATGTGGTAAATCTTTGTGCTCTCTCTGAAAAGCTGACATATTTTCTGAAGTGGACACAGCACTGCACTGGTGGCCCAGCCAGTGAGTGAGCGAGCAAGTGACAGGGATGGAGTAACTGGCCGAGGAAAATAAAGTTTAATATCTTTTAAATAACATTGCCCTTCCACTAATTGTCACAATGTCCACTAACAGAGTTGAAAATCATCCATCTCTTCCTGCTAAACGTGAGGATGTGTCAGGTTTCCAGCAGAGTTTTTGATGAATTTGTTTGGACACCCAGGCAGCAGCATCACTGTGTGAGCGGAGATCATGTTAATAATGTACTTACCTTCAGTCCGGTATTAATGGTGACAACAGGACGTTGGTCGTTCACTGGGATCACTGTTACATACACTGCCATTGGTTCACTCAGTCTGCCAATCTCTGAGGCATTTACAATTACAGTGAAGTTGTCCGTCAATGTTTCACTGTTGTCATGAAAATAAAACACTGCACCTTCTGTGACCTGAAAATAGGCAGGAAACAAGCATTCAAGAGGGAGATTGTGAAAACAGTAAGCAAATGTTCAACAGATACCACACATCACAAATCCAGTGCCTCCATCACTCAGCATTGATACATATCACTGACACATCAATAATTCTAACGCAAGCAACCGTCAGGCATCAAAAACATACCATTCCCAACAGGGGTTGATAAACAATCAAACAAACTGCACATGCTGAAACTCTGAAATAAAACTAATAGTGCTAGAATCACTCAGGTATCAAGGTCAAGCAACATCTGTGGACAATGAAATAGTGACGTTGCAGGTTTGAGATCCTTCATCAGAATCAAGTTAATTTTCAGTAGCAGAGACGGTGGAGGAGGGCTGGGTAGAACAAAGGGAATATGTCTGATGGGGTGAGACCTGAGAGGTTAATGCGGCTGGAGACAGAAGGAAGCAACAAAACACAGAGTTCTGTCGGAACTCAACAGGTCAGGCAGCATCAGTCTGAAGAGGCACTTTGTGTTTTGGTTGAGTTAATGTAGTGGTTAGAACAAGGTTCGGCCTCTTTGCCTGTGTTACGTGTTGCTAATAGCAGGGCTGTGGGGCATGCCCAGCAGCCAGACTATACTAACAGAGGGAAAATCTGACCCAAAATGATGACAGGCAGGAATGGCCAGTTCTGAAAGAGACAGAAAAAGAAGAAGATACCTGGATTTGGAGAATTTGATCTTGAATCAGAAGTCTGCAGTGTGTGCTCAGATGGAAAATTAGGTGCTGTCCGTCAAGTTTATTTTGGGCTTTGTTGGGCTTGAGGTCACAGAGTTAGATCAGAGTGGGAGCGAGATAGGTAATTGAAGTGTCAGGCAACTGGAAACTGAGGGTGTTGTTAGAACATTACTCAGATCATCAACACAAATAGAAGAGAAATATCTGCATCAACATTATGCGTTCCCAAAACAGAAAAGGCACTGGTGAAGTCCACCAGGACCACATTTGAGGACATCCTCATCCATTGGAACCTTACCTCCTTCATGGTGAAGAATGAAAGACTGTCTTCAGGAAATTGTTGGTTTGCGATCCTGCCGTGCTCCGGGCCCTTCAGAATGTAACATTTGAAATTCAAGGAATTGGCGTAGTTGGAAATGTTGAGGAGGTCTTCACTGAGGGCCCGTGCATCTCCTTCTCTCACTGAGATGTTCTGGGTTTCCAAAGAAATTCTATCAGGAATGATATCTACCACAACTGTGAGTCCATCCACTGATTTAAATCCATTGGACAGGTCCAGTGTGAAAGCATCGGGCTGAGGGCTGAATCGAAGGTTAACATACTGAACAATGCCTGCATTTATGTCCTCCTGGGAAAATGACCTGAGGGGTTTCCGCCATGCACTTGACCCGCTGTCAGAGCCCATTGCCAATTGCCCATAGACAGGAGGCACTCTCACAGAGTAGATCAAATCCGATGGAAGACTGTCATCATGAGAGACCTGTCCAAGGAATCACAATACACAGACTTGTTAACATTAATGATTGCTTAATAATTCACTGAGCAACAGGCAACCTTGTTCAGCTGATCACACAACTGTACAACTTTACACATCCAAAACACCCCATCTCACAACTCTTCTAAATAATACATTTTTGTTTCAGCTTGAGAGAAATATCCAACCAGAATTCATATTGGCTTCCAACAAACCGTCTTACGGGGCTTAAAAGCCCTGGTCATAGAGTCATAGAGCTGCACAGTACATAAACAGGTCATTTGAGCCATCTTGTCACACTGGGCTCGTCCATTTACCTGCATTTATCCCATGGTCCTCAAAACCCTTCCAGAGGAAGCTACAGAAGGGGAAACAAAACCAACAGACATTTGGACATATGATATATTCAGTACATCCATTATTGTCTTTTTTGTATCCCTTAGTCATCATTGTATCCCCTTCTGTAGCTTCCTCTGGAAGCTCATTCCACACACGGACAACTCACTAAGTGAAATCGTTCCTCTTAAATCTCTCCACACTTAAGCATAAGAAAACACTTCAATTAAATACTACCTTGATTGATTCATTTGAGGAGGTAGTGAAGGTGATCAATGAGGGTAGGTCAGTCAGTCAGTGCTAAAGGTAACACATGTCACCATGATTGTGGACTGTGTGGAAGGCTATCAAAGTATACAGCGGGATATAGATCAGTTACAGAAATGGCAGATGCAATTTAATCCAAATAAGTGTGGAGGTTGAATGTAAGGAGTAAATATACACTTAATGGCAAGACCCTTAACAGCATTGATGTACAAAGGGATTTTAGGATCCAACTCCATAGCTCCCTGAAAATGGCAACACAAATAGATAGAGTGTTAAAGAGGGCATATGGTATGGTTGCCTTCATTGGTAAGGACATTGAGTATAAAAGTCAGGAAGTCACGATGCAGCTTTATGTGACTTTAGTTGGGCCATATTTGGGTGCAGTTCTGGTTTACCCAATACAGAATGGATATGAATGCTTTGGAAAGAGCGCAGTGAAGGTATGCCTGAATGATGCCTGGATTAGGGGATGTTAATTACAGGGAGAGGTTGGACAGACTTGGATTGTTTCTTCTGGAAAGCCAGAGGTTGAGGGGAGACCTGATGGAAGTATATAAAAGGTGTATATGAGAGGCAAGGATAAGGTATACAGTCAAAAACATTTTTTCTAGGATGGAAATATGAAATACTAGAGGGTGTAGTTTTAATCGAGAGGTGTAAAATTTAAAGGAAATGTGCAGAGGAAGTTGAGTGCCTGGAACGTGCTGCCTAGGGTAGTGGTGGAGGCAGACACTCCAGTGGCTTTTAAGAAGCTTTTGAATTGGCACATGGACATGCAGGGAAATGAATCATGTGGATTGTGTGCAGGAAGATAAGAACTGGTCTTGCACAGACATCTACATAATTAAAAGTCTCATCTTGACCACTTCCTGTATGTGCTGTACATTGATTTTAGAAAAAATGCTACCCTATATCGCTATGGTTTTTGGTCATCTTACTCACAGTCCTCCTCCGCTGAGGCAGTCTTGAGGAGTTTTCCGATCGATGAAAATAAAAAAGTTATGAGTGTTTAAAAAATCTTGAGATCAGCTGATTGGTCCTCTCGCCTGTCAATCACCATGATGAAGGTAACACCACTTCCGGTGGGAGGGCAGGACTATAAAACCCTGGATGCCTGGATGTGAGTCAGTCACTCTGAAAGATCGCGAGGGAGAGGTCACAACTCTGATTCGGCTGTGAATCTACTGAACTGTGAGTCTACCCTTTACGTGGTTATGTGCTTAAGTGCTTATGTGGTTAACCCTTTATGTGCTTGCAATAAATGATTTGTTAGCCAGCAATGTGCTTGCAATGAATGCTTTGTTAACCCTTAATGCGCTTGCAAAAAATGATTTGTTAGCCAGCAATGTGCTTGCAATTAATGATGATTTGTTAACCCTTAATGTGCTTGCAATAAATGATTTGTTAGCCCTTAATGAAGTGAAATGAGTTGTTTGGCCTGCCCTGTGCTTTTGCTTTTGCTTTGCTTTGCTTGACCTCACCTGAAATGAAAGCAAATGGATTGTATTGTTGGTTGGCCCCACCTGCCCTGTGCTTGACTTAACACACAACACCCATGCTAGTGCTCCAGAACTCCCCCCCCCCCCCAATTGGCCACCTATTTTGGAATTGGTGGAGAAGTGGCATTTTGCATTGGGGGACCAGCCCTCCCGTGTGCCCATTAGTCTAGTTATAGGCTAATGGGCATGTTCCTGTGGTGTTCTGATCTATCCCAGGCCTGCAACTGATGAAGATGGATAGAAGCATTTGGAAAGGCAATGATCACAAAGCAGGAGAATGCTGAGGGAATACACCGTGAAGAGGTAGAATACATGGTTTTTAAATTAGCCCCATTCAGCATCTCCTGTCTGAGCTGTGGAATAGCCTGCCCATCCTCACTGGCCTGATCTGGAGTGGAGGGAACTCATCCTCAATACGTAGGGAGTGTCTAAGAGAATGATTTTTTTGCTTAGATCTCGTTGGATCAGCTTGGCTTCCAGCTAATTTACAATCTCCCCTTCACAGCGTGGAGTGAGTGACTTCACACATGGCTATTCAATTCAATTCAATTCAACTTTAATGTCATTGCACAAATACAAGTATGGGTACAACGAAATGCAGTTTAGCGTCAATCCGTAGTAATAGTGCAATATAGAAATAAAAATACAGAATAAGCAAACAATGTGGACGGAGAGACTGGAGAAATCTATCGGCGGGACTCCGAGTTCAGCAGTGTGATAGTGTTGTTGTAGAAGCTGTTCCTCATCCTACTAGTACGAGACCTGAGGCTCCTGTACCGCCTCCCTGATGGGAGAAGGGCAAACAGTCCATGGTTGGGGTGGGAGGGGTCTTTGATGATCTTCCCGGCCCGTCTCAGACACCGTTTTCGGTGGAGGGCATCCATGGCAGGGAGCGGGGCACCGATGATGTACTGAGCGGTTTTCACCACCCGTTGTAGTGCCTTCCTGTCTGCTACGGTGCAACTGCTGTACCATACCGTGAAGCAGGTGGTCAGGATGCTTTCGATGGTACAGCGGTAAAAGTTGGTCAGAATCTGGGGGGACAGGTGGGCTTTCTTGAGCCTCCTCAGGAAGTAAAGGCGCTGCTGCGCCTTTTTGATCAGCTTGGAGGTGTTGAGGGACCAGGACAGATCCTCCGAGATGTGTATCCCGAGGAATTTGTAGTTGGAGACGCGCTCCACCTCAGTCCCGTTTATATGGATGGGGGTATGTCTGCCCCCTCTGATCTTCCTGAAGTCAACAATAATTTCCTTCGTCTTCTTGGAGTTGAGGACGAGGTTATTGTTGGCACACCAGGTTGTCAGGTGCTGGACCTCATCCCTGTAGGCTGACTCGTCGTTGTCACTGATCAGTCCTACCACCGTGGTGTCGTCGGCAAATTTAATGATGGCGTTGGAGCCATTCTTAGGGATGCAGTCACGGGTGAAGAGGGAGTAGAGGAGAGGGCTGAGCACACAGCCCTGTGGCACGCGGTGTTATAGTGGAGGAGGTGAGGTTGTTGACCCTAACAGACTGTGGTCTGTTGGTGATGAAATCCAGTGTCCAATTGCAGAGGGAGGTGGAGATGCCAAGCCCGCTGAGTTTGGTGATCAAGCTGGCGGGGATGACAGTGTTAAATGCGGAGCTGAAATCAATGAACAGCATCCTGATGTAGGTGTTATTGCTGTCCAGGTGGGTCAGGGCAGAGTGTAGGGCCGCCGATATGGCATCCTTTGTAGACCTGTTGGTCCGGTAGGCAAACTGATGGGGGTCCAGTGTGGGGGGGAGGCTGGCTTTGAGGTGAGCCAAGATCAGCTGCTCAAAGCACTTTGCAATGACAGGGGTGAGTGCCACTGGGCGGAAGTCGTTGAGACTCCCTGTAGCTGACTATTTGGGCACTGGCACGATGGTTGATGTCTTGAGGCAAGTGGGGACAACACCCTGGGCCAGTGACAGATTGAAAATGTCAGTGAAGACCAGGGATAGTTGTCCAGCATATGCCCTGAGCACCCGCCCGGGGATGCCATCGGGGCCGGCAGCTTTGTGCTCATTCACCTTGCTCAGTGCATCTTGTACAGCAGAGGTGGAGATACTGAGGGGTTGTTCATTCGGGGGTGGAGCAACTTTGATGGCTGGAGTTTTGTTGTCCCAGTCAAAGCGAGCATAGAAATGGTTTAGCTCGTCAGGAAGGGAGGCGTTGTCTGGGGGGGGGGGGGGGGGGGTGTTAACTTTCTGGTAATCGGCAATGGATTTGATTCCTTGCCACATGCGCCTGGGGTCGGAGTTGTTTTGGAAATGCTCCTCAATCCGCCGTTTGTGATTGAGTTTAGCATTCCTAATTCCCTTTTTCAGATTGGCCCTGGATGGGCTGTATCCAGTAAGAGTGAACCTTGGCGAAAGAGCACACTTAATCGCTGGTTGGAACTAACTGTGTGGAAAATGTGGCTCAGGAATCATTATCAGCAGTTCAATCTTGAAGTAACTTGAAACTCACGTGATGGACTGGGACCCAGAGCACATTCTTCCATCTGTTTCTCCTGAGTACCACTTTAATAGAAGCTGCAGCCCCAGCTAACGCAGCTGTCGAACCACTGCACTGTACAATATCAAACATTTCTGCTTCTATATCTGAACACTAATGTCACCCCTCAGGAATTCACTCATGGGACCTCCTACTTAAAAAAAGTTATAGAGTACTTGATCAGCAAACACTCTGCTGCCTCTTTCAGTATCTCAGTCTCCCCCGCTCCCAAATACCACATTCTGTCTGAAGCTATTCTCAGTATTGCCTCCCTCACCTCTCTGGAGACAATGTTTTGCGTGGTCTCCACACAGTGTAGACATTGAATCCAAACTGTTTGCCCGTCTTTCCTCTGGTGTCACAGTCCCTGTGCTGAATCCAGATGCCTGCTCCAGCATTTATCTTCAGCGCTATCTCCCTCATACCTTTCCGTCTCAGAGCAGCCGAGTAAAGGCCCCACATTCAGAAACACAGTTACTGAGGTAACAAGGGATCTGCTCTCTGACAAGACCAGCGTTGACCTAATTCACTTCTAATCACCATAAGATTTAACACCAGTGACTGATAGCAATCGATCTCTATTAATTATTCTATAACTGGTCTACACTTTACCAAAGGAAATTATAGTGACCCAAAAGTTTGGAAACATTAATCCAAAGTCAACCATTCCTTTCAGCTGGTTAAACCCCTCTCAAACTTCTCAAGTACAGCATTCCTGTAAAAACAAGCCTGAAGGCTTTGTGTCTCAATGCAAGGAGCATTCGTAATAAGGTGGATGAGTTGAATGTGCAGATAGCTATTAATGACTATGATATAGTTGGGATCACGGAGACATGGCTCCAGGGTGACCAAGGCTGGGAGCTGAACATCCAGGGATATTCAATATTCAGGAGGGATAGAGAGAAAGGAAAAGGAGGTGGGGGTAGCGTTGCTGATTAGAGAGGAGATTAACGCAATGGAAAGGAAGGACATTAGTTTGGAGGATGTGGAATCGGTATGGGTAGAGCTGCGAAACACTAAGGGGCATAAAACGCTGGTGGGTGTTGTGTACAGGCCACCTAACAGTAGTAGTGAAGTTGGAGATGGTATCAAACAGGAAATTAGAAATGCGTGCGACAAAGGCAAAACCGTTATAATGGGTGACTTCAATCTACATATAGATTGGGTGAATCAAATTGGCAGGGGTGCTGAGGAAGAGGATTTCTTGGAATGCATGCGGGATAGTTATCTAAATCAACATGTAGAGGAACCAACGAGAGAGCAGGCTATTTTAGACTGGGTATTGAGTAATGAGGAAGGGTTAGTTAGCAGTCTTGTTGTACGTGCCCCCTTGGGCAAGAGTGACCATAATATGGTTGAGTTCTTCATTAGGATGGAGAGTGACATTGTTAATTCAGAAACAATGGTTCTGAACTTAAAGAAAGGTAACTTTGAGGGTATGAGACGTGAATTGGCCACGATTGACTGGCAATTAATTCTAAAAGGGTTGACGGTGGATATGCAATGGAAGACATTTAAAGACTGCATGGATGAACTACAAAAATTGTTCATCCCAGTTTGGCAAAAGAATAAATCAGGGAAGGTAGTATATCCGTGGATAACAAGGGAAATCAGGGATAGTATCAAAGCGAAGGATGATGCGGACAAATTAGCCAGAAAAAGCAGCATACCGGAGGACTGGGAGAAATTCAGAGACCAGCAGAGGAGGACAAAGGGCTTAATTAGGAAAGGAAAAATAGATTATGAAAGAAAACTGGC
Source organism: Amblyraja radiata (assembly GCF_010909765.2). Taxonomy (NCBI): domain Eukaryota; kingdom Metazoa; phylum Chordata; class Chondrichthyes; order Rajiformes; family Rajidae; genus Amblyraja; species Amblyraja radiata. The sequence goes on along the minus strand of NC_045999.1, from coordinate 663,978 downwards.
AGGGAACATAAAAACTGACTGCCAAAGTTTTTATAGATATGTGAAAAGAAAGAGATTAGTTAAAACAAATGTAGGTCCCTTGCAGTCAGAAACAGGTGAGTTGATCATGGGGAACAAGGATATGGCGGACCAATTGAATAACTACTTTGGTTCCGTCTTCACTAAGGAAGACATAAATAATCTGCCGGAAATAGCAGGGGACCGCGGGTCAAAGGAGTTGGAGGAATTGAGTGAAATCCAGGTTAGCCGGGAAGTGGTGTTGGGTAAATTGAATGGATTAAAGGCCGATAAATCCCCAGGGCCAGATAGGCTGCATCCCAGAGTACTTGAGGAAGTAGCTCCAGAAATAGTGGCTGCATTAGTAATAATCTTTCAAAACTCTTTAGATTCTGGAGTAGTTCCTGAGGATTGGCGGGTAGCAAACCTAACATCGGTAGTGGGGAAACTGCTAGAGTCAGTTATTAAAGATGGGATAGCAGCACATTTGGAAAGTGGTGAAATCATTGGACAAAGTCAGCATGGATTTACAAAAGGTAAGTCATGTCTGACGAATCTTATAGAATTTTTCGAGGATGTAACTAGTAGCTTGGATAGGGGAGAACCAGTGGATGTGGTGTATCTGGACTTCCAGAAGGCTTTCGACAAGGTCCCACATAAGAGATTAGTATACAAACTTAAAGCACACGGCATTGGGGGTTCAGTATTGATGTGGCTAGAGAACTGGCTGGCAAACAGGAAGCAAAGAGTAGGAGTAAACGGGTCCTTTTCACAATGGCAGGCAGTGACTAGTGGGGTACCGCAAGGCTCAGTGCTGGGACCTCAGCTATTTACAATATATATTAATGATCTGGATGAGGGAATTGAAGGCAATATCTCCAAGTTTGCGGATGACACTAAGCTGGGGGGCAGTGTTAGCTGTGAGGAGGATGCTAGGAGACTGCAAGGTGACTTGGATAAGCTGGGTGAGTGGGCAAATGTTTGGCAGATGCAGTATAATGTGGATAAATGTGAGGTTATCCATTTTGGTGGCAAAAACAGGAAAGCAGACTATTATCTAAATGGTGGCCGACTAGGAAAAGGGGAGATGCAGCGAGACCTGGGTGTCATGGTACACCAGTCATTGAAAGTAGGCATGCAGGTGCAGCAGGCAGTGAAGAAAGCGAATGGTATGTTAGCTTTCATAGCAAAAGGATTTGAGTATAGGAGCAGGGAGGTTCTACTACAGTTGTACAGGGTCTTGGTGAGACCACACCTGGAGTATTGCGTACAGTTTTGGTCTCCAAATCTGAGGAAGGACATTATTGCCATAGAGGGAGTGCAGAGAAGGTTCATCAGACTGATTCCTGGGATGTCAGGACTGTCCTATGAATAAAGACTAGATAGACTTGGTTTATACTCTCTAGAATTTAGGAGATTGAGAGGGGATCTTATAGAAACTTATAAAATTCTTAAGGGGTTGGACAGGCTAGATGCAGGAAGATTGCTCCCGATGTTGGGGAAGTCCAGGACAAGGGGTCACAGCTTAAGGATAAGGAGGAAATCCTTTAAAACCGAGATGAGAAGAACTTTTTTCACACAGAGAGTGGTGAATCTCTGGAACTCTCTGCCACAGAGGGTAGTAGAGGCCAGTTCATTGGCTATATTTAAGAGAGAGTTAGATGTGGCCCTTGTGGCTAAGGGGATCAGAGGGTATGGAGAGAAGGCAGGTATGGGATACTGAGTTGGATGATCAGCCATGATCATATTGAATGGCGGTGCAGGCTCGAAGGGCCGAATGGCCTACACCTGCACCTAATTTCTATGTTTCTATGTTTCTATTCCGAAATATGACTTTCCTAAATATACCTATTTAAGTTGATGGAATCAGCGCTGTCTGCTTCCACTATTCCCCAAGAATGCATCCCATAGGCTGACTACTCAATGAACATGTGTCCACAGATCACTTCATTTTATCCCCTTCACACGTCCTTGAGGCTGTGCACAAGGTGAACAATTCCTCACAGTCTACATGGTATGGCCTCTTTGGAATTTTACTCTGTCAGTTGTGTTTATTGTTACATGTACCGAGGTACAGTAAAAAGCTTTTGTTGCGTGCTATCGAGCCAGCGAGCCATTTACAGCATATACATAGGAATAGAGATTTAAGAGTGCGGAGTGGTTGCAATATGTGATTGTAGATCTGCTTCTGTGGCTAGTACGCAAATAATCGCCTGGGATGGGCGCCATCTTAACTCTCAACCTTTCCTTCTCCAGCGAGATCATGCTGAGTTTGCAGAATTGCTTCTCATCATTCAATTGCTCCACCCCTCAGTTCTCTTCTTGTTATTACCGTTATCTTGTCAGCAACTGCACAACCCTTACTTTATGAACTGTGCCTGCTGGAGCTGTACACAGCGTAGTCACACAGTGTAATACAAGGTGAAAGATCACCTTCACGATAATAATGACCTTTTAACACATCTCAACATCGCAATTTCTTGACTGTATACAGAGCAAGGCTGCCAATCAGAAGCTAATTCTCTCTCTGTTTCCTAGCGTCTCTTTCCATTCCAGTCGTCATGGTTTTCTCTCTCCACACCCGAGGGCATGACCTATTTCTCGGCAGCAGATTTCCCCGTCACCTGTTCCCAGATGTTGATGTTTCTTATTCTGTTCATCTTTGTTTTAGCCCCCCCCCCCCCCCCCCTGCCACTTAGTGATGCAGCTCTGCCTGACATCTAGGTCCAGCATGCTGTAAAGATGCTGAGCAACACCAATTGTTCCCATGTTGTTTATTTCCAGGGGAAATTGTTTAAAGCTCATCTTGAATTATAAACACTTCGCATTCATTACTCCATCACATCCACAAAGTAAGATTGTGATTTGCTTGGAAAGCATGCAAAGCTAGGTTTTCACTATCTCAGTACATGTGTCAATAATAAACTAATACTAAGAACAATGTCATTGACAAGATCACAATGAAGTAAAACTGAAAGCAGAACATGCAGGTAAACAACAGATCATTCTTTCCTGCTTTAAATTCAGATTGTTAGCAACTGCAGTTTTTTTTGTTGTTCAATCACCACAATCTCTAGTTTATGACTATTTATTCTCCGGATTCTCAAATGATTTTATGAATAAGAGTTTCTGTAAGTTTTGCACGACAAATGTCAAACTTGCTAGAGTTTGCAGGTAATCTTTGCCACTATTTAACTACAGGAGTAACATCTGTTCTCCCTATGTCCCCAGTCACTTCCCTGTGTTCAGTACTTGTGCCAGCATTCCTGTTATTCTCAACCTCAAATCCGCAAGGATCCTTGGATTAAAGATTCAGCTCGGTTTATCTGCTTGGGTCTGCACAGCTGTTCAGCAGCCCTGCTGGCAGTGATAGAGGTAGGAAGTGGAAACTTCAGAGTGAGTGAACTCTGTTGGTCAACTGTATTAGTGAGGTGTGTCGGTTCATGAACAGTTTTAGTTCTTAGGGCTAAAGGAATCAAGGGGATATGGGGATAAAACAAGAATGGGGTACTGATTTTAGATGATCAGCCATGATCATATTGAATGGAGGTGCGGGTTCGAAGGGCCGAATGGCCTATTCCGGCACCTATTTTTTTATGTTTCTATGTTTTGATTAATGAAATGTTAATGAACAATGCTGGTTAATGAACTATTATTTAGTGAACTGTGTTACTTAGTCAACATGTTAACTTGACGTACCATCAATCTCACCTCCCCTCTTGCTTCTCACACTCACTACTGAGAGCTCAATCCTGACGGCATCTCTCAGACAGTGGTTGAGGTACAAGAGGGTGGGCGGCAGTGTGTTTCACACCGATTACTGGGATCAATCTGCTGTAAAATCTACAGCCATCAAAGAGCTGAGCTTCTGGCCCCACAGCATCCAATAAAATATTAGAGCTAAATAATAAACATAGAACGTATGTGCATCATGGGACAAGCCCTTCTGCCCACAACATACATTGCTGAGCATGATGCTGAATCCTCTACCTGCATGTGATCCATATCCCTCCGTTCCCTGCATATCCATATGTCCTGCACGTCTCCTTTAAACTTTGTCCCACTCACCTTGAACCTATGCCCTCAACTCTTTGAAATTTCCACACTGGGAAAAAGGTGCTGACTGTCTACTCTATCTGTGCTTGACATAATTTGTTTTTATCAGCTCTCCACTCAGCCACCAGTAGCAGAGAAACCAATCCACATTTTACCAACCTCTCTTTATAGCTAATCCCTACCAATCCAGGCAACATTCCAATAAACAAAGCATTAAATGCTGGAATAAGCAGATCAGGAGCACCTCTGGAGAACATGGATAGGTGACATTTCAGGTCAGGGATCCTTCGGACTACTGTCTTCAGTTCACTCCAGACTACTTCAGCTGCTCCAGCATTTTGTGCTTTTATTTGTAAACCAGCATCTGCTGTCTCCTCCCCTTCCTTAACCCTCTAGCTGTCTCCTCCCACCCTCCCATCCGCCCGCCCTCGGGCTCCTCCTCCTCCTCCCCTTTTCCTTCTTTCTTTCCCCCACCCCCCATCAGTCTGAAGAAGGGTTTCGGCCCGAAACGTCGCCTATTTCCTTCGCTCCATAGATGCTGCTGCACCCGCTGAGTTTCCCCAGCAATTTTGTGTACCTTCTGCAGTTCTTTTGTTAGCATTCTGGTAAACCTGTTCTACCCCTTTCCAAACCGTCCACATCCTTCTTGCAATAGGGGTCAAGAACTGCACACAATACTCCAACCAAACTCCTAAAAAAGCTGTTCTCATGACTTCCTGACTGATATTCAATGCCACGACAAATGAAACCATATTTACTATACACCTTCTTTACCACCCTATCAGCTTGTGTTGCCACTATCAGAAAAGCTGTGGGATTGGACTCCAAGATCCCGCTATACACCCGATGGGTCTTTGCTGGGTCTTTCCATTAACTTTATACTTTTGCCTTGCATTCAACCTCCCAAAGTACACCACCTCACACTTGCTCAGATTAAACTCCATCTGCCATTTTTCTGGCCATTCCAGTGGTTGGTCTCTATCCCACTGTTTATTTTGTTAGCCCTCATCACAGTCTGCAACTCCACCAATTTTGGTCTTGTCTTAGGAAGCTGATTATTTTACCGGGATGATTGCCTGCATCATGCTTAAATAAGAGGCGATAAAACCATGAAAGTAATTCCAGATTTTACAGTGAGCAAACCAGAGAGCTGCACAACTATTTCACCTCATTAATGTGTAATGAATATTCAGGGTAAGGCCATGCCCTACTCTTCAAACAAAAACAAAATAATGGCCATATTTTCACAGTGGTGGGGATTGGCCAAGACTGGAATCAAGTAAGTAGTGCCTCTGAGATGGAATCATGTTTCCACAAAAGAATTTCAGTAATAAACAAGCTCATTTTCTAAACGTATTAACCTTCTCTGGGACCAGACTACAACAGTTGCAAAGGAGAGTCGGATCTTGTCACATCACCACCAGATGGCGGTGTCAGGCAGCGTCACTCTGCCCACGAGTAACTGTGGTCACAACCTCAGCCCCACTGTGCACTGCCTACCACCCGCACCCCTTGTCACCTACCACCACCCTCTCACCTACCACCACAATAAGCTGGGTTCCTAGCCTGTCCACTGTTATCAGCCACTAGGGAAGCGAGCCTGTTTGGTGAAGATGAGTATGAACCTGATGATACTTCTCCTGAGTTAATTGATCCTGATGATCATTGTTGAAGTGACACGAAGAAGGAGTTCATAAGCAATAACTCGTGCGCCTCCTCCAACCCCATCTACTGCATCCGCTGTTCCAGGTGTCAAATTCTCTACATCGGCGAGACCAAGTGCAGGCTCGGAGATTGCTTTGCCCAACACCTCCTCTCAGTTCGCACTAACCAACCTGATCTCCCGGTGGCTCAGCACTTCAACTACCCCTCCCATTCCAAATCTGACTTTTCTGTCCTGGGCCTCCTCCATTGTCAGAGTGAGGCCCAGCGCAAATTGGAGGAACAGCACCTTATATTTTTCTTGGTAGTTTTCACCCCAGCGGTATGAACCTTGACTTCTAATTTCAGATAGTTCTTGCTTTCTCTGTCCTTCCCCTCCCCCTTCCCAGCTCTCCCACAAGCCTACTGTCTCCGCATCCTTCCTTTCCCCCCCCCCCCCCCCCCCGATGTCAGTCTGAAGAAGGGTCTCGACCTGAAACGTCACCCATTCCTTCTATCCCGAAATGCTGCCTGTGCCGCTGAGTTACTCCAATATTTTGTGTCTATCTTCAGTTTTAACCAGCATCTGCAGTTCCTTCCAAAACCTTCCAACACAAAACCTGTGCCCTGGTACAGTGTCTTCAATACACTCAGGTGAGATAGAAAGGAAAATGTTAGCGGAGTGAGGGAGCTAAAGTGTCTCAGTATCTACATGAGAAGTTGCCAGAATGATGATTTGTGTCGCAGTGTGTTATTGGCAAAGGAAGATAGCAAACAATTCATTATTTATTGGTTTAATTGGAGACGCAAGGACTAAGAGAGGATTCAATTTAGCTTGTTAATTAATTAACCTGGATCAACAGACTGAAGTATAATTAATTAATGTTGATAAAATTCAGAGATAACGTGCCGGGAATATGAATGAGAGAGTTAGGTAATTACTTTTCGATTGACAAGGACACACAAGAACTGCTCAGTGGGAATGTTAAAAGTGAAGCAGAGTAGAAAATAAGGAATAGGAGCTGAAAATTTTAATTCTTCTATATGTTGATTGGTTTCTATCAGTAAAGGAATGTGTATAAATTCTCATATCACCCAAATTATGCCAGGAGGGGTAGGCAGGAGTCCCCTGTGGCAATTCCCCTCTCAAACAAATGACTAAAGGGGAAGTGCCAGCAGTCTAAAGAACATTAAAGTGGATAAATCCCCAGGGCTGACCAAGTGCATCTTCAGACCTGGTTGAAAACTTCAACGCTCAGGAATAAAAAGCATTGCAAAAAGAGGTAAACACTGCCCAGTCCATCATGGGTACTGACCTCCCCACTATCGAAGGTCCATCACAGTACTGACCTCCCCACCATTGAAGGTTCATCACAATACTTGCCTCCCCACCATCGAGGGTCCATCACAGGTACTGTCCTCCCCACTATCGAAGGTCCATCACAGAACTGACCTCCCCACCATCGAAGGTCCATCACAGGTACTGACCTCCCCACCATCGAAGGTCCATCACAGAACTGACCTCCCCACCATCGAAGGTCCATCACAGTACTGGCCTCCCCACCATCGAAGGTCCATCACAGGTACTGACCTCCCCACCATCAAAGAGATCTACAGGAGGCACTGCCTCAAAAAGGCAGCCAGCTTCATCAGAGACCCACACCACTCTGGCTCAGCTCTCATATCATTTGTGCCATTGGGAAGAAGGTATAGGAGCCTAAAAATTGTAAAGTTTGGGTTTATGAGCAGCCTCTTCCCAACAACCAGAAGGCTATTAAACACTACAACTTCCAATTAAGCTCAGAAGCACATAGACTAGGAGAGGCATCGTTTTTGTCTTGTTGATTGTTGATTATTATTGAAACGTCACCCATTCTTTCTCTCCAGAGATCATGTCTGCCCCGCTGAGTTATTCCAGCATTTTGTGTCTAAAGAGTGTCATTGTTCCCTTGTGGGACACATGACAATAAAACACTCAACTCTTGACAAGTTGGGCCAAGGGTATTTCTGTACAGTATAACTCAATGACATTCCAGTGGTGCATGACTCTATGACATGGGCAGTATTTTATGATATTCATACAACATTAGAATTCTGAAATGAATATTTATATAATATAATTGAAATTAATGTAATGATTTATAATAACAAAGCACTTTATCAACCTATAAATTATTTTTATAGTGTGGTCACAGTTGTATCCACTTGTCCACAATAAAATACTGCAAGACAGGACTCTCCAGCTGTTCTTCAAATAGTGCATTGAAATCTCTTCCATCTGATGATTTGTGTAAAGCTCAGTGCAACACTACCTCGATGATACACATATTGTCAGCATCATGGCATCCTTCAGTATGCTGTAGGGTTCAGGTCTAAACTGGCACTTCACCTGCTCTTTAGTCAACTTTACATGAGAATATTGGCTCCAATAATCAAATTAGTTGACGATAATAAAACCAAATGGAGAAGTAAAATCAAATGGCCAAGTCGAATACTTTGTTTCCGAAACTAAAACAAATCTTTGGATGCATATTACAGTGATATAAGCACAAGAAAGTACAGATCTTTTCCAAACTGCAGGAGACTGTCAGCCTCAAGATTGCATGCTGACTGGTACTGTTTAATTTATTGGCACCCTCAGGCCTTCCTCTATCATTTAAACAGGATGCAATTTAAAATATTTCTTAAAGACTTTGAAAATAACTATAGGTTAGGAGTTTTGGTAATAAACTACTCTCAAACCAACCATTGATCCAAAGCAGATGTAGCTAATTAGATCCATGTGGTGGTAACTATTTAATTAGAAAAAAATCCAAGCAAATAATTCTGACTTTCTCTGCTGCTAATTAGCAGTTTCTTTCTGAGTGGATCAGGGCAATCTGCAGGATGAGGATATCTACTCACTCAACGTGAATCAGGGCAGCCTGCAAGATGAGGATATCTACTCACTCAACGTGGTCCAGGGCAGCCTGCAAGATGAGGATATCTACTCACTCAACGTGGTCCAGGGCAGCCTGCAGGATGAGGATATCTGCTCACTCAACGTGGTCCAGGGCAGCCTGCAAGATGAGGATATCTACTCACTCAATGTGAATCAGGGCAGCCTGCAAGATGAGGATATCTACTCACTCAACGTGAACCAGGGCAGCCTGCAAGATGAGGATATCTATTCACTCAACAGGCACATCTGGGTGCACAAGTGTTCAACTATTGGAACATTGCGTTTTGTAATAACTAACAATTTATTATAAATATGATCCCTGTCTACAATAGCAGCACTTACTAGCAATAAACTGAGTGGCTCAGCCCAGGGCTTGCGATCTATAATAGCTACATTTTCCCAAATGTGCATGGAGCTATTTATTTCATGCTCATTAGTTGTATGAGCAAACTTTTAGGCCATTCGGCCCATCAAGTCTACTCTGCCATTTAATCATGGCTGATTTATCTTTCCCTCTCAATCCCATTCTCCTACCTTCTCCCCATAACCCTTAACTGCTGCAATAATCAAGAATCCATCAATCTCCATCTTAAAAATATCCATTGACTTGGTCTCCACAGCCTTCAGTGGCACTGAATTCCACAGATTCACCACCCTCTGACTAAATAAATTGCTCATCTCCTTTCTAAAGGTAATTACAATTAGTTAATTTTAACATAAATGTTAGAATCTGATTGAAAAAGATCAAAATAACATGTTAGAGGCTCCACTCCAACCTTCCCATTGGACCTTAACTTCATGTAAATTGGTCCAGTTATAAGAACACAAGGTAATGAATGAAGTAACACACAGCTAGATTGGACTTACGAGAAGTTGTTCATTCAGAATGCTCTTCGCTCCTCCTTGGTTTACAAATATTTTCTTATTGTGGACCACGGTTGGAGGGCGCTGGTGACTTTCCATAAAGATCAAAATGGGAAAAGTTCCCTCTGCTTTAATCTCTTCCACTTCAACTATAAAATTAAAGGAATCCCTTGAATGTCTGCTGTTGTCGTGGTAATAAATTACTTGGCCAGTGTTTATATCTTCCTGTGAGAAAGTCAAATTTGGTTCACCGTTCACGAGAATCTTTCCATGTTTAGGTGGATCTGTTACTTGATATTTTATTTCGTCTTCACTCCAAATGTCCATATTAGTCTCCACATTAAGAAAATAGCCATGGATATTTGACTCTTGTCCCTGCTGAATCAAAAATATGGAGTTATTGACTATTTCCAAGTAAGGTTCCAATGCATGAACTTCCAGTACAGCTGCAGTTTGATGAACACCATCAGAGACTTGTAGCTGGAAATTTCCTTGATGCGCACCATGATGTTTAAATAACACACGCTTCTTTTCCATGTCGTCCTGACTGAAGCGGGAGAGTTCATGGGCAGTGTCATCTGCGGAGACAATATTACCATTGGAGATCCCCCACTTAGTGTAAATCAATTGGGAATCATCAAAATCTGAATCTGCATCATGAAAACAAAGTTCTGCTGTGGTTAGTAAGTGTTGTCCATGCAGGGTCACGTTAAAAGTCTTATTCACCACTCGTACAGGTGGCTGATCGTTTATTGGTGTTATATAGATTTTCAATGTACCATGAATCACATTTGCCTCGGGTCCAGCATCTTCAAACTGTTCCACAACAACAAAACTAATCTTGTCTTCCAGTGTTTCAGTGTCATCGTGCTCATACATCAACCGCTCTTGGAGAATATCATCATTGGTAAAGGTTGTGACAGGTTCCTTGGTGCTGGGCTGTGTGATCAGTTTTCCATGCTGAGGACCCTGGGTAATGTTATACACAAAAGCAGTGGTACTCTGGCCCATGGTGAGAAGTTGATCCTTAGTTATGGTTTGTGTACCTCCTTCCACCACAACCAATGCCCTACTCATCAAAATGGGCACATCAGGATCAATGCCAATTAATATTGGATAAGTATATATGGGAGAGTGCTGGTCTCCAACAAAGACCTGAAACTGGAAACTATCTTGGGTTTCTTCAGTGTTTCTGATAGTGGCCACATAAGTGAGCCCTTCTTGCTTTAAATCCTCCTGAGTGAAGCTGGACCCGGCTCTTAGTACCTCATCCACCACCATTAACTTTCCTTTATCAGGCGACTTTAGAATCACATACCTGAACAGGTTAGCAGGGATTGAAAGTCCTTCTATTGCAGCCTCAAGTTCATTGTGTGTAATCTTTCCTCGTCTTACATTATTTAACTCATTCGGAGATATTCTGAGCAGTGTTATTTTGGCGCTCTTTATTTTTATTAAAAATGCATTATTTTCAAGAACTTGCTTTCCAATTGTCACTGAAAACATAAGTTTCTCAGTAATGTTTTCTGTACGAAACTCTGGATCTGTGCTGACGTATCGAATGCGACCCTGTTCTATATCATGCTGATGGAATGCCCTTGCTGCTTTCCATTCCCCAGTAATATCCGGTTTCTGGACCTCACCATAACGTAATGGCTCAGTAATGTTATACAAGACATCCACCTTCTGCTTGAATGCTTTTGTCTCCACGGACAGATTGCTGATGGTGATCAGACTCATACCTCCTTGTGGGAGAATTAAACCAGTGTTCTTACCCATTTTTACTTCAGGTTTCAGGGCCACAATTCTCAAGGGAGTTACATCACTTACTCTTTCTCCGTCATTGACCTGAAGCAACAATTGGGACAATTTAGCCCCATTGTGCACATAGCGTACATTTCCTGCTTTAAGATTCTGACATGAAAATTCTCTAATTCTCTGATTGGGATTTCTTACATCTTCAACATAGCCTTGATCTTCGCTATTAACTACAATGATCTTTAATTCAGCACAAACATTGTCGGCATCTATGGGTAGAATGACATCTGGACTAAGGGTTTTCCAGGTATTTTGAAGAATCATCATAAGATTCCCATTTGGGAAGATTAGTTCTGGCGCATCATCGACCGGGACGATGTTTACATTTAAAATATACCGTTGACCCTGCTTTAAACAATGAGGGATCTCTTGCTTGCTATGAATGGATACTTCAAAGATTATCTGATCAAGTAACTCTTCAGATCCATCATGATGATATTTAATATGGTGACTGATCACGTCCAACAAAGTAAACGCTCTTCTACTTTTTGCACCTGGGATATTTAGTTCCAAATGTCCATGTCTACCATCCTGAGTTATCTTGAAAATTACCTGGGAATGTCTTATTCCAATTCTGTGCAGATCAATTGTGGGGTTGATGTGTTTCAGCTCCAAGGTGGAACTTCCTGCTTCCTTTACAGCCAATTGTGTCAGATCTAATAGTCTTGTAAAATTATTGAATATTTGCGACATGTTTTTTGTGATCAAACATGGTGGGTTGTTCATTAGAATGCCCCTAAAACTTTGCATGGGTACAGGTGAAACCTCACCTTCTAGCCCGTTTTCACCTTCTTCCATCCCCTGGCTCTCTTGGTCATTGCATTCAGTGCCAATAGCCCTAGTGACTAATGCATTGGACAAGCTTATTTGATCTGAGTTTATTTGTATATTCTGAATACAACCGATGAATGAGCCAGATATTGTTCTTTCTGCCAACACATAGGTGGGACCATGTTTAATTAATTCAGAAGATGTTTTGTTGTTTATTCCACCAATGAAGAGATGCCCTTGGAGACCCAGATATGCCTTCTTATTGTTAATTAGTTGCTTCTGAGATAATTTATCATCTACTGTAATTTGTACATCATTTATATTGAAAACCAGGTGAACACTGTGCCATTTTCCATCACTAACAAAATGAGTATTGTCCAGTACAATAATTCCATTTCCATCATCAATTAAGACACGAAGATGACCATCTGCAATTTCTAAGGCAATAAAATTTGTCTGCCATCCCGCATGGTAAAGTAGAGGAGCCTGCAAAACCAGCGTCTTCAGAGAACACTCAAACCTTCTTTCTTCTTTTGTAGACCAGCTTGGAAAGGAAATAAAGGATCTTGGACCTAGAAAGTTAGCAGGATAATTGTGCGCTGCTGTGATTACATTGCTACATCCATGGTCTATGTTATGCTCAGGATAGGCGATGAATGAGGATAAGATGTTACGATCATTAAACTCTGCCCTGGAAATACAACCTCTGAACATGGTGGATGTCCTTGATGCATCAGGGATCTTTACCTCTCCAGGTCCACCCAAATACAAGCCATAATTAACTTGCAGTTTATTAAAATAGTCAGGCACTTCTACAGCAGTGGTGAAGTGTCCATCGATACTCAAGGTTAAAGCCTTGTTCTCATGAACAAGATGAACATCATGCCAGGCAAGATTGTGAAGCTTCAGACCTGTCCGAGAAATCAAAACCACTTCTTTAGATCCAAGTTGAAATTTCACCTGAAAAATAAAAAAAGTCCTAAATTACTTTTAATGGAAATTGGTAGCAGCAGAATTGGTAGCAATGTGAATGCCCTGTTCCACCAGAGTGTGTATCCCCTGAAGTTACAGTTGTGCAGTGGAGTGGACAGAAGCTACAGGGAGTCACCAGCACACGGAATGGATAGTTCAAGAGAGAGAGTTCCAAATATGAGTGGTTAGTGTTGGTCGGAAAAACAGAGACAGGCCTAAAATGAAAGAGATGGTTAGGGATTGGCGAAATCCCATTAGTTCAAGTTTACTGATGTTCAAGTGACTACACATGGGCCTCCACTAAGCCAGGTATTTTGCACTGAGTATCTCAGTTTCAGTAGCATTTGTTCAATACACATACAATAAAATGTTGATAATCTGCTATCTGACCATTTGGAAATCTGGATGGTTTGAATTCTGGCTCTTTGGGTAATGTCTGCCACACTCCCTTCCACCCACCGGCTTCCACGTTCCCTTCCACTCTCCAGGGCCCCAAACGCCCCTGCTCCCTTCCACTGTGTGTGGCCCTGGCTCCCTCACTCCCATTCAACATACTGAAGCCTCCTTTCCCATGCTCCCTCTAAATGTACTCTGGAAAATTGATCATAATAGCATGTAACATCTAAATAAAAGTACATTTTTAAATGTTTAGGTAGACAAAAATGCTGGAGAAATTCAGCAGGTGAGGCAGCATCTATGGAGTGAAGGAAATAGGCAACGTTTCGGGCTGAAACCCTTCTTCAGACTGATGTGAGGGTGGTGGGGATGGGGGGGCGGAAAGAAGAAAGGAAGGGGAGGAGCCAGTGGGCTGATGGAGAGCTGAGGAGAAAGTTAGGACTACAGGAAATTAGAGAAGTCAATGTTCATACCGCTGGGGTGCAAACTGCCCAAGCGAAATATGAGGTGCTGCTCCTCCAATTTATGGTGGTCCTCACTCTGGCCATGGAGGCAGAGGACAGAAAGGTCAGATTCGGAATGGGGAGTTAAAGTGCTGAGTCACCGGGAGATCAGGTTGGTTATTGCGAACCAAGCGGACGTGTTCGGCGAAGCGATTGCCAAGCCTACGCTAGGTCTCACCGATGTAGAGCAGCTGACATCGAGAGCAGCGGATGCAATAGATGAGGTTAGAGGAGGTGCAGGTGAACCGCTGCCGCACCTGGAAAGACTGCTTGGGTTCTTGAATGGAGTCAAGGGAGGAGGTAAAGCGACAAGTGTAGCATTTCTTGCGGTTGCAAGGGAAAGTGCCTGGAGAGGGGGTGGTTCGGGTGGGAAGGGACAAATTGACCTGGGAGTTATGGTTTCTGCGGAAAGCAGACAGGGAAGGAGATGGGAAGATGTGGCAAGTGGTGGGGTCACGTTGGAGGTGGCGAAAATGAAGGGGGATTATTTGTTGTAAGTGACGGCTGGTAGGGTGGAAGGTGAGGACAAGGGGGACTCTGCCCTTGTTACGAGTAGGGGGATGGGGAGTGAGAGTAGAGTCATGGGGTATATAAGAGACCCTGGTGAGAGCCTCATCTATGGTAGAAGAGGGGAACCCCGTTCCCTGAAGAATGAGGACATCTCCGATGCCCTGGTGTGGAACACCTCATCCTGGGTGCAGATGCGGCGAAGACGGAGGAATTGGGAGTAGGGGATGGAGTCCTTACAGGAAACAGGGTGAAAAGAAGTGTAGTCCAGATAGCCATGGGAGTCAGTGGGTTTATAGTGGATGTCGGTCAGGAGTCTATCACCTGCGATGGAGATAGTGAGATCAAGAAATGGTAGGGAAATGTCGGAAATTGTCCAGGTGTATTTGAGTGCCGGATGAAAGTTAGTGGTGAAATGGATGAATTCAGTGAGTTGTGTGTGGGTGCAGGAGGTAGCACCAATGCAGTCGTCCATGTAGCGGAGGTAGAGTTCGGGGATAGGGCCACGGTATGTTTATGTATAAAATGTTTATGTGTATTAATTTAGAAAATAATTTTCAATAGTCTGAACAATCTGTTGGTCTAGCAGCACTTAAATCCCAAATGTATCAGATTATTGGAGTTTTACTGTAAGACAATAGACTTTAGGTCAAATTTCTTAAGACATTGACTCCTCATGACTATTTCTTTATCAACTGTTTCTTTATCCTTTATTTATTTCATTTATCCCATTGCCTAAATTATATTTGGAAACCCTGGTTCACCAGGTGGTGGATAATCTTCAAGTAAAACTTCAACACAGGACAATTTGTAAGCAACATATGTGTTCCCAAAGCATAAATCAGGATGCCTGGAAATATGCTCTCTGTTTTAGCTCTAGTTCAATATTAAATATAAATAATTACTAATGAGGTTAAACAGTTTATTCCATATATGGTAACTGTGGTTTATGTTTCCCAGCCTAGGTACCAAAGCGGGGTTTGACTGTCTGCTGCAGACATTGCTTGCAGAAGAAGTCCCAAGTTTCCATTCATATCCTCTCTAATACATAACATATCTGACCCAGTAAAGATGGTTTAGAGTAGAAAAAAAAGATCTTTCCAGAGTTAACCTTTGAAAGATGAAATTAGTGATCGTAACCCCGGAAATACTTCCCACGTTCTAATAATCGCTGCCCATTAGTGATTTGGGCTGGACTCACTGTAGTACATGTCCATTATGTTCTTTAAAAAAAAAATTGAGGTATCTGATCAAGGACCCAGACTCTGTACCCGAACGTCACAGCTGTGATGTACAGGAAGTCCCTTCCTATTTTCACAGTCGATAGCTTAAATGGGACTTATTTTTAGCAGTTGCAGTGTTTATTTGAAGATATTTCAATGTTTCTTTGTCCATGACTGGTTTACTTGTTAATTTGATCATCTTGCTTGGTTGCTTTGCAAGATTTCCACATACCTTTTCATGGCTACACCACAGTGTGGCCCTTGGCACTTTGTGGAGCTAGAATTTCATGAAAGCTACGTATCTTTTACCAGTTGTCAGAATTGGAAACTTTGTCCCTGGGTACGCAGGGCTTGACACATGCTGGTCATTTGTTTAACTCTGCTGTCCACTTTTCATGATACTGAGTCAGCTCCTTCACTGTAGGCATGTGCACTGCAAACACAGTCTTCAATACAGACAAGACCACATTGATCAATGTGTGGTCCATGCGACTGACAAAAACAACACAGGGATACTGTATTTAGTCTAGGTCGGGTTTTGACTTCATATAAACCTAAAACATGGCTCTGTTCATATAAATATCGTCTTGTTACATGTCTGATGTAATGTTTGCTTCTTGCTAACTTGACGTGTGTAAACACCGAATGGGACATAAGGCAAAAGACATCTAATTAAGAGGATGGACTAAGGAACATAAAATATTCAGAGAGGGGAGAGTCTTGAATGTTTCTTAACATTTTTGTGGTCTGGGAAAATCTTTTTTGAGAGACTAACTTGCTTTGGAAAGGATCCATAATAGATCAAGTTATATAAATATCCTAAGGAACAAACACATTTAATATACTAAATTATATTTCTTGTTTAATGATTCATTATATTATGTAGACAATCCACATCTGGAATTCCCTTGGACATCCTACTTTGCCATTACAAACTCAATTATGCTTATAGGTGAGGATGTTGAGATGAGCGAGCGGGAGGAACCCTGAGCAAATCCAATATTTTTATTGATTTGTTTACAGAATGTTGGTATCACTAGCAAGGCTGACATTTATTGCTCACCTACTTGCCCGCGTGAAAGTGGTTGTGAGCCATTTGTTTAACTGCTCTGATCCTTTTGTTGAAGATGCCATTTGGTATGGAATTCTATGATAGATCCAATGATAATGAATGAGGTGATATATTTCCTTTATGATGGAGGGGAACCTGCAAATAATGGTATGATGCTATGCACATATGCCGCCTGGCCCTATCCGTCTTGCTAATGATGATCATGTGTTTAGGAGGTGCTGTCAAAGTAGCTTGAGTGAATGAGTGTAATGTTGGAGGTGGCACACACTGCAGATACTATGTGCTGGTGGTGGAGAGAATGAAGATGTAGTGCCAAAGTGTCCTGCTTTGTCCTAAATTGTAGTGTGTTTTTCAATGGAGTTGTGAATGCTGCAAACAAAAAATGTGCCATATTAGTGGAGGATCTAGGATTACATGTAAAGGACAGAAGAACAAAATGTGTTTGTGTATGGGGAGGACTCAAGGTGCTCACTTCTCCTTTGATTCTACAAAGTCAATTATCCTGTGGCATAAAACAATGGGGGAAGTCAGTGGATCAGGCAAAAGGGGTTTGGATCCGGACTCTGCCTCAGGACTGAGAGTGTGGAGAGAAGTGGGCCAATATAAAGAGGTGAGAGGTAGGGGTGAAATGTGCTAGTAAGTAGGGGATAAGGGACGGGCAGATGGAGTCAGGTTAGAGGAATGGGATAAGAAGAGTAAGCCAAGAGAGGAGAAATCCAGATGGATTGGTATGGGTGCTGAGCAGATGGAACCAGTTGGGGAGGGCAATGAACATGGGTAATGGGGATGGGGGTGCAGGAATGGAAAAGTTGAACAAATGGAGAGATTTGAGGTGAACTAGTCAGCCTGAGAAAGTGACACGGGGGATGTGGATTACCTGAAATTGAAAACTTCAATGCTCATTTCATTGGCTATGGAAAATCCAGGTGGAATATAATGCTTATTCTGCAGAATATTTCTCAACGTGTGACAAACTATTGCCAGAAAGGGCCTGATATAAAAGACCAGGATTGTATTTTACACCTGTTAACCACATTGGATACCCAGTGTAATACCCTACCTGTATTTCTCCAGCATGTAATTCCATGAGCAGGTAATCACTGTGGCCTGCAGCCAAGAAGAGAATCCCGCTGTGTTTACTAGTCAGGAACTTCATGGAGAGCCTACTGAAAGTAGTTGACTCAAGCTCTCTCACTTCCACATAGCCATCTCCAAAGAAAGACACTGCAACACATAGTAAAATATATCAGTCAATGTGAGGACAGATAGAGCAGTATTAAATAGACAGGTCAGGGATAGCATGTACAATGATTCAAGAGCAATGTTCTTCTTGCTAAGTTTCTCCCAGCTTGCTAAGATCTTAATTCTTTATTTGTGTTGTCTTGAAAATACGAATTGTTTTTGCTCAAAATGTTATTATTCTCAGTGCGTTTTTTTTACAATAATTCAACCACTGGATTTATCATTGTGACGTGTTTTGTTTTCCAATTTACCCGCCTTCTGCCAAAGGACGCTGATTAGGAATATATCTATTCCCTCTACTTCATCCAATGATGCTCAGATTAGTTCCAACGCTGTGTCCATATGGCCACCTTGATCAGGGAACTTTGTAAAGGTTAAGGAACATATTTGGGAATTTCAAGTTCTGCTTCATTTCAGCTCCCACATGTGAACCTGCTGAGTGTGAGTAGCTCTTTCCAGCAGTATTTAAACAGCACAGCTCTTCAACCATCTCAACAGTGACTACACTCCAAATGTGCTTCTTCGGATGGAGGCAGCATGGAAATTCTGAGGTTATGGAGGATGCTATTGAAATTCTCTACGTAAATGCAAAGGAGAAAGTGAGCAATAACATTTGAGCTGGAAAAGAAACACACCCTGACATTGCAAGGAAAGAGAGCTTGGAAAAAAATGTACAAGTGAGGGAATGTCAATGAAAAATAGGCGACTGGTGGGTGAGGTGCATGTTTATAGTCTACGGTAAGTTTGGCAGGTCAAAGACAGAGATGAGAGTATATTTTCTATCCATACTATCTATAATCTATAACCCAAATTGCTAAAAATAGGCCCCATTCCTTTACACGGAAAATATCTTAGTGACTTGGCTCCAGTCTGGTTTTGTCAGTTTGTATAGAGCAGGAGCACTGAATGAGTACAGAGCTGTTTTATGGTGTGTCCAACAGAATGACTCACTCTTTCCTGAGTAATTCTAGCAACCCTCAGATTATTTTCTTCTCTGACAGAATGTCTAAAATCCAAATTTAGTTGTTGGGCAGCAGTTCCTTTAGAGTACGATCCAAGCCCATCACAAAGCCCTTCTTGAGAATAGCAGGCACACTGCCCGTGACTGGCCTTTAGTTCTGTGTATTATAGCAAGTGATTTTCAGTTACTCAAAGAAGCCCTGCTTACAGCTGCAGCAACAAGCTACAACACAAACCATGTTACTTTCTAAAGCAAATGTGCATCAAAGAATATCCACCAACACTGCCCTTTTGAAATACAAGGGCATCCTTTACAGAAGTAAAGTTAGTTCCGGGAAGAGCATTTGACATTTCAACTGCATAAAATTTAAAATGCAGTTTTCAATGTAGTTTAGCCTTCCGCTGTACTTAACATTTATGGGGAAATTTAAATCCTGCTATTTTTAGGATTGGCTTTCGGAGTAGAATGATAGTAAGCCAGCATCTGGTGCCCCTAATTTTCTCCCCCTTCCTCCAGAAGATGCTGACAATCCATCTCTTGTTAGTTTGGGCACCTTTTAATATGATCACTCTTCACATTACCAACCCAGGTAATTAATTTTAGCTAGTTATTTGACCATGAAAGGCCCTGAAAATGGTGTTCTAGATGGACAGTGGTGAAGAAGGCTTTGCTATGCCGTCCTTCATCAGTAAAAGCATTGAGTACAAAATTCGGGATGCTATGTTGCAGTTGTACAAGATATTGATGAGGCCATAAGTAGCATATTGTGTTGAGTTTTGGTCACTCTGTTATAGGAAAGATGCCAGTAACCTGAAAGAGTTTAGAGAAGATTTATGAGGATGTTGCCAGGATTCAAAGAGCTGCGTTATCGGGAGAGGTTGAGCGGGCTGGGACTTACTTCCTTGGAATGTAGAATACTGAGGGGTCATGAAGGGAATTAATAGAGTGAATGCTCAAAGTCTTTTTCCCAGAATTGGGGAATCAAGAAATAGGGTTAGGGTGAGAGGGGAAAAAAATGAACAGAAACCTGACAGAACTTGAGAGGCATAGATTGGACATTTAGTCAGAATCTTTTTACAAGGTGGAAATATCATATACTAGAGGGCATAGTTTTAAGATGTGAGGGGCAAAGTTTAAAGGAAATGTACAAGGTGTGTTTTTTACAGAGTGGCGAGTGCTGGAACTTGCTGCCGAGGGAGGTGGTAGAGGTAGCTATGGCAGACACGGTTCTGAGGCATTTAGGCCGACACAAGAACAGAGAGGACATAGATGATATGCACCATGTGCAGGCAGATAGGATTAGTTAGATTGACATCATGGTCAGCACAGAGATGGTGGGCCGAAGGGTCTGTTCCTGTAGTGTGTTGTTCTATATCCTACATAAGATGGTCCTCCCTTCCTGCTCGTAATAATTATCCAAAATTTTTAATTTCACATAAAATGTATAGGGATGAACATTGGGTGAGAACTAGTCTGGCTGAATAGTGCCTTAAGACAATGAGTCGCCTGAAGAAATCACCACCCAGGCTCATGTAGACATAAGGAATGGACACTTGGACCAGGTACAGAAGGGCTGAAAGACTACACAAAAATATTCCCCAGCATGTCAACATCTGCTAGAAAGAGAAAGTTAACCAGGTGAACATGAAGACAGCCAAATCTGCCAAAATACAAAGCCTTGGAAAGCTCTTGTAAAATAGTTTGGAGTCCTTAAGGATTATAATTTTGAGCATTATGGCAAGACATACATATCGGTCCTGGAAGAGATTATGCTTCTAGTTCACTCATGGTGACCTGCCTGCCTTTGTTACAGTTGTGCAATAGAACCAATGCTTATCTGAACAAGGGACAGTAAAAGTTAACTTTGTCCTTTTGATCCTTGCCTAGCAGGAATGAATTGAGACTCGAAAACCCAATTCACAAGGCATCCTTAAGAATTTCAATGTGAACCAGATTTGAGCACAAAACTCAAAGGTTTCTGTTCAATATATTATGCTAATCATTCTCCCCATCCACCCACAAGCTTTCTTAAATTAAGGCGCCACACAAAATTTAATTCCTGTTTCCCACAGTGGAATAGAAATCCATCTGTCCCCATAAACACGCTGTGAACACGGGCTGTTTATTGTATCCAATGTATATTTTTAAACAGAAACTTAAAAGTACTGTACAGCTGTTTAATTAATTATTCCAAACTTTGTCCATGATATTCTTATGGGAACTTCTTATTTTACAATTAACTTCCTTGTGGGACACATTTGTGGTTAGATCTGAATGTCATAAAGTTCTGATAATTAATAGTTTACATTATAAATAGCATTGTTTTTACAACAGCCTGAATTGCCTGTTAAGAATAACAGGTAGATCCAAGCCAGAACAAAAAATGTAGAGGTAATTGGGTTTATGTTCAGAGGGGAGAATTGCATTCTCATTCATGTTCTCATTCAGAAATGGACACTTTAACAGAGATTTGGGTTAATATACAAAAACAAATTTCTAGGCATGGAAGACCAATGACGAAGAATGTACAACAAACAAGTCTGTAATTGAGCGGACTGAGGCTGTGAATATGTAAAGACATTGCTAGAAACGAGGTTTGCCATAAGAAGATAGGGGAAAACACAACCCATTTGGCTAGTCGTCACCCTGCTTGAGACAAGACTTAATGTTCATTAACACAACACTACAACTCGAGTCTAAAGCAGGATTCTGACCTGAAACATCACCCCATCTTCCATGGGATGCTGCCTGACCTGCTGAGTTACTCCAGCACTTTGTATCTATCTTTGGTATAAACCAGCATCTGCAGTTCTTTATTTCTCCAGTCTACTCATTCCTGGTCTCTCTCTGGCTGAGTGTCGTGCTGCACACAGTAGGTTTTAATCCATAACAATCAGTATCAGAATAGATGGTGCATTATTATCTGTTGGATTGTTAGAATTTGCTCTTGAAAATGAAATATGAGGCAAATCCTGAGTGGAGAATTCAGGAATGGATTAAAACAAAGTGTTGCTTTTATACAAACGGGAGGGGTGCTGACATCAGGTGTTTCCAGCACTTGCTCACACACTGAGTTAAGTTTTCAGCATCGACCAGAAACAGTTGAAATCTCACAACCCTTTCATTAAAGCTTTTCAAAGCAACCATGTAAAAATGTCAATAAATATTCACATGTATAATTGGTTAACAATTTCAGCAGTAGAGAGATAGTATAGGAAAGGATGTTTTTGATATATTATCAGTTTGGTGCTGCGGGAGCTTTGCTCATGACAGATAACTCAACTCAAGTCGGCACACAAACGAGGGTTGAGGTGGGCTCAGGAAATGTGGCAATGAGATGCTGGTGATAAATCAATGACTATTCGACCTGCTGGAAAAATGCAGCTGGAGCAGGAATTGAACAAAATGTGCTGGAGAATGTCGGCCAACTTCAACTCTGAAACAAGACAACTCTGACTGTGCACACATTCAGCCAGAAGAGTCATCGTAATTGTATGTGAAACTGAAAGCTGAATGTGTGCTCAGTTCAGGATTTTATTTTAAACACATCAAACACCATCCACCAAGGTAGATTACTAAGTTAACACAACCCTCATTGTGACACCGAAGTATTACTGTACATTGAATGGTTTCCACCACCTACAAAATTATGAGCGATTGGTGAAGGAGCCAGATCAACTGACTCAGGCAAAGGACCCTCAGCAAAGGGAGCATCAGTCCTGGACTAGTGGTCAAGGGATTATTAGTATAGGACATTGGCAAAGTGACATCAGTCAAAGGGCATCAATATAGGGCATTGGTAAATGGCATCAATAAAGGGATATCTGTAAAGGAGCATTAGACATCGGGCATTAATACAAGGCATCCGTAAAGGGGCATCAGTAAAGGGGCATCAGTAAAGGGGCATCAGTATAGGGCATCAGTATAGGGCATCAGTATAGGGCATCAGTAAAGGGGCATCAGTAAAGGGGCATCAGTAAAGGGGGATCAGTATAGGGCATCAGTAAAGGGGCATCAGTAAAGGGGCATCAGTATAGGGCATCAGTAAAGGGGCATCAGTAAAGGGGCATCAGTAAAGGGGCTTCAGTAAAGGGGCATCAGCAAAGGCAAAGGCAAAGGCAAATTTATTTGTATAGCACCATTCGTGCAAACAGCAATTCAAGGTGCTTTACAGGAAAGAAAAAATAAAATAGTCAATAATTAAAAATTGCAAAATAAGCAATACGACAAATGTATGAATAATAAAACAACGTCAATGAAACAATAAAACGATTTTAAAAAGCACATAAAAGGGTTAAAATTAGACGGTTATCGGGTTATGGAAAAGCTATAGTAAACAACAGTGTTTTTAGGCCTGATTTAAATGCGCTTACAGTCTGTGCACACCTCAGGTGTTCAGGGAGCTTGTTCCACAGGTGTGGAGCATAAAAACCCAATGCTGCTTCAGCCTTTTTAGTTCTGACCCTGGGAACACAGAGTAAACCTGTCCCTGAAGACCTGAGGAGTCTAGGCGCCTCATATACAACAAGTAGGTCAGACATATATTTTGGACCTAGACCATTCAGCGCCTTGTAGGTCAGTAACAGCATTTTAAAATCTATCCTCTTACACACAGGGAGCCAGTGCAAAGATTTAAGGACAGGTGTAATATGGTCCATTTTCTTGGTGTTTGTCAAGACTCTGGCAGCGGCATTTTGGATAATAATAATAAATTTATTTTTTAATTTATTAAAAAAAAATTTTTTTTAATTAAGCTGCAGTTGTTTAATTGATTTTTTAATGAGACCTGTAAAGATGCCATTACAATAATCTAACCTACTAAAAATATATGCATGAACAAGTTTTTCAGTGTCTTCTTTGGACAGAAATCCCTTGATTCTTGCAATATTTTTTAGATGGTAATAGGCAGATCTGGTAATGGTCTTTATATGGCTGTTAAAATTCAAATCCGAGTCCATAACTACACCAAGGTTTCTGGCTTTGTCTGTGGTTTTCAGTGCAATCGAGTCGAGTTGAGCACTCACCTCTAGCCTTGTTTTTTTGGGACCAAAGACAATAATTTCTGTCTTATTTGCATTGAGCTGGAGGAAGTTCTGGTTCATCCACTCATTGATATGTTTGACACACTGGCTCAGTGAGTGTAGGGGACTATGGTCATGTGGTGACACTGCGATATATAGTTGTGTGTCATCGGCATAAGTGTGGTAGGATATGTTAAAATGCTTTATGATCTGAGCTAGGGGGAGCATATAAATGTTGAACAAAATGGGTCCAAGAATGGAGCCCTGAGGAACCCCGCATGTGAGTTTTGTACGTTCTGATTCAAAATTACCAAGGGAAACAAAATAATACCGATCTTTCAAGTAAGATTTGAATCAGTCCAGCACAGAACCAGAGAGTCCCACCCACTTCTCCAGTCTGTCAAGCAGTATGTTGTGGTCCACCGTATCAAAAGCAGCACTGAGATCTAGAAGTACCAAAACTGAAGCTTTTGATGCATCACTGTTTAGGGGCATCAGTAATGGGGCATCAGTCAAGGGGCATCAGTCAAGGGGCATCAGTAAAATATATTAGTCATGCATCGTGTCAAGGATAACCAATTGTCAAATTTGTCTGTCAAATCACATGAATTACCATAAAACAGTACCATCTGTTTAATTCTGTCACGTTCTTTACTACAAATCAGGTACAGTTGAGCAGCTACACTGTTATTCAGTGGCCTGGAGTAATGATCCAGCAACACATGTTCAAATTCAACCACAGCTGCTGGAATTTTGGATAGGAAATGAAACTTGTAACTTTAGCATCAACATGGTGACAATGAAGCTTCTGAATTGTCAAGGAATCCCACCCGGTTCACTATTGTCAACCATCGTGAGCAAGGGCAATCTGCCATCCTTACCCCAATCTGTACTAACTGTGGCAGACAATGCCCTCTAAAATATTTTATTAAACCTTCAGTTCTGGGGCAATAAATGTAGGTCTGGCTTCTCACCCATATTCTACAAACAAAACCTAAATTCCCACCCCCAATTACTGCACCTCATGGAAAATGCTCATATTGTGAAATTGGCAGATACGGTAACTGATGTAAGTCTGTTCTTGATTTTAATCTCATGCTGTGAAGTACTTAGCAAAAGGTAATATTCAATAGAATTAAAATAGCATTTCAGCAAATAGATTCTAAACATTTTTTTTGCATAAAATTAGACATAGTACAGTAAAAATGCCTTTTTACTAATGGAAATTTTGTTAACAAATGTTTTGTTCTTTTAAGTTACCCTAACGTTCACTTTAAATGCTTTCAAACTGGTTTGCTTCCAGAGTTCCGACAGAACAGGTTGCTAAGTTTGCTGGATGCAACAGAGTCATTTCTATCTTTCCCTTCATGGTTGGCAAGATAATTCAGAATGTGGGACCATGGTTTATATGTCGCTCCACTCTGTACTGACTTCAATATTTTGGAATAAACAAGTTAATCCTCCCTCTCCCGTTCCTGGTCTGATATCATTTATCTTTAAATCCATCGTACTGGAGAGAGTCTCTGATCAAAATATAATTTACAAGACATAAGAAAAACTAAAAGGACATTTGTTTTAAAATCCTGTTTGTAAATGAAATTTGCTGTAAGACAAACAATAAAGAACCTACTTTTACATGTACAATGTTCAAAACCATGCTTTCTGCTTTCTTACAGTAAATATTAATTTTGGAGTGCTATCTTTCACGAACAATAAGTGGTATCTGGCCAAGTACACTGAAGGAATTAAAAATCATGGTTACATAGAAACATAGAAAATAGGTGCAGGAGGAGGCCATTCGACCCTTCGAGCCAGCGCCGCCATTCATTGCGATCATGGCTGATCGTCCCCAATCAATAACCCGTGCCTGCCTTCTCCCCATATCCCTTGATTCCACTAGCCCCTAGAGCTCTATCTAACCATGTAACAAAATAGTCATCATTTGGGGGAGGTATTGACTTTGGAAGAACGTTAGAATGATCCTCCTGAACAGAACCAATAATTAAATTGTTTTACTGACCAAATTGTTACTTCTATATATGGTTCAATGTGTTTTCTTCCACTTTTATGAAGGTACCATTTCTATGCATAAGCTGAAAGTGGATTATCTTTTTCCCCTACTCTTAAAGCAACTACTTCCCCTACTCTTAAAGCAACTACTTCCCTCCGGCAGACGTTACAAGGCCTTCTACGCCCGAACCTCTAGACTCAGGAACAGTTTTATCCCAAGAGCTATAGCGGCTCTGAACCGGCCCTAATGAGTGCCCCCCCACCCACTCCCTTTGGACAGTCTCCCTCAGATGGTCACGTCAATCAATTCAGCTTGCTTATTTATGTCTTGTATTTATTTACCTTTCTTGTACATCAGTGGAGCTGCACACTAAATCTCGTTGCACTGACGTGCAATGACAATAAAATATATATTATTATTATTATTATTATTAAAGGTACTTGCAAAATAAGCAAAAAACATGATGTTAAACGATATGTGCAATTGAGCCCTGGAGGAGCCTTTTTTTTAATTGGAGCTTCTAACCAAATGAGTTGTTTTATCCAACTAAATTATATATCAGTTTTTTTTAACTGATTTCCAACTTATCAGCTGCAACACACAAGGAACTCTTTCCTACTGTTAGTCTCAACTGGAAGCCAGACTAATTAGTAACAGATCTAAGGAAAGTATGCATCATGCCACCCTCATGCTCATTCTGCAGTTACTCAAAAGAAATGGCCCTCCCAACATACGGTTACAATAAAGGGAAGCAAAACGTTGTGAGGAATGTACTGTCATTCCGCAAGAGTGGAAACACTTTAAGCTCCTCAACCACTGACTGAGCTCAAGTGGCCCATCATCCCTGTTCCCCTCCCATGTATGATGAACAGTGAAGGCAAACCAAATCAAATTTATCTGAAAGAAAGAGCAAACACCTACTGTCGTTCACTGTAATTTCTCATTGCAGGACATTATTTAATGTTCAGATAATAATTTGCCCAGAGATCTTTTGTTAAAGCATATACAATGCACCATATAGTACTGGTTTTCATTCCAAAAAGAGGATATTCAGTCAGTGGAGAAGTTGCAAAAACTATTTGCAAGGATGACCCCTGGATTGAGAGTTTATCACAATCATTACAAACTCACCAGACTGTGGCTCTTTTCTCATTAAATAAAATATAAGCTAAAGGGTGACTGTCAGAAGACCTTATGAAGAGGTTTAAAAGATAGATACTAAGGCATTTCAACTTGTGGAAATGTCTGGAACAATGGTTAGTAAATGTTAAATAATCATGAATGACTAATAGAAAATTCTGCTGAAAGATTTTTAACCAAAGAACATTTAGAATGTTGATTGTTCTGTACATGGAGCTATTGAGGCAACAGCAGGAATACATTGAAAGGGAAGCCAGGTAAGAATATCAGGGAGAAAGGAAGGAAAGATATATTAACATAGTGAAATGAACTCTAGCTGGTTCATCCAAATTGCCTTTTGTGGTGTAAATTCTAAGCACCTGAACATCAAAATAATTATTTTAATAGTGCTATGGCATTGGATAATTTCACCCTGGTAGACTTCACATACTCATCCTACACAATCTGTTTTGTTAAAATCTCCTCATTCCACAAAACTCGGTTCCCTCCTTCACACTTGCATCAGTTTTCTCACTTTACCTATTATCAAGCCATTAAAACTCATCTACATCTGAGGGATTTGTCCTGTCTTTGTGAAGAATGATAACCTTGTTAAGGCTGTAGATTCAAATGGAATGTGGAGCACTTCTACAGAGCTACCAAGCAGAATGAAGTTAATTAATTTAGATTGTCAGATGTGATTGTGTCCTTATCATCGAAATTGACCCTTTAACTAAAACATAATCATACAATAATATTGAAGAAGGGTCTTGACCCAAAACGTCAACCATTCGTTCTCTCTTGAGATGCTGTCTGTCCCGCTGAGGTACTCCAGCATTTTGTATCTATTTGCAATACAGCTTCTGGATTGCACGAGGAAAAACGTGCAATTATAATTCAAAATCGGGCTTCAATGAAGATCAATAAAAGAGGACTCCAATGTTGATCACAAGAAGAGAACCAATAGCAGGAGTAGCTATTTAGCCTCCCAAGCCTAATTCACTTTTATTGAGATTGTGGCTAATCCAAAATTGCTGCTACCAGCATGTTCCCTCCATATTCCTTAACTCTCAGCCTTAAATATATTCAATGGTGCTATTTTGACTACTCCCTGGGTTGATGGAGAATTCCCAAAACATTATTATGCTCTCGAAAGAAGTTTCTCCTCATTTCCATCTTAAAAGCCAATGGCTGCTTCGCCAACAGTCTGTCTGTCCTTTCCTTCTTTGTGTTTTAATAGTATGTGCTAAATGTATGTTTTAGTGTTCTTTAGCTTGTTTTATGTGTGGGGGTGGGGGTGGTGGTGGGGGGTTTGGGGAAACTTTTTCTAATCTGGAGGAGTCAAGCACAAACCAGAAGACTGCATTTCCCATGGGTCTTTATAATCACAACATGCATCCTATGTTCTATGATGGAAAAGGTCATTTGAGTCATTGTTGACATTTCCATTAAGAAAACTTGGGAACATTTTTTAAATTTAGTTCTTGTGCTATATTGATATTATAATTCTACTGAGGAATGAGAGTGGAATACAGTAGGTGGCTGATGCTATGGTGAACATTAAACATCAATGACCAAAGACAAATCTTTACCCTGGGAATTTATACTCACCATCTGTTTCACTAGATTCTTCCAGAGGTTGACAACTGTCCAAGAACAAATGTTTTTCAGCATTTAACCTAATCTTTTGCCTTCCAAATGTTCATGGATACAGTTTCAATTAAATTATCTGATTGAATTTCATGTGTCCCAATGATCTGGATTATATGCCTGTTATGTCCCTTTCATACTTCCAGAGATCCCCACAATCCTTGCTGCATGAGCCAGTTAGCTTTATTTTTACTTGTGATAGGAGGGGCAATGGGTGAGAAAGGATTTTTTGATGGAAACCCCAAGTTTGTATCCACCTGCTGCCTCTGGTGCGGCAAAGTAGCTGGGATAGATAATCAATAAACTGTAGGGAAGTGGGACATTACAGACACCTGGACTGAATTAGATATCATCGAGAATGCGTTAATTATCAGAGGTTGTGGGTTGGCTAATCACTGGGTTCCAGTCGTTCTCTGATAAGCTTAATGGGTCTGGGAAAAACTTCTGATTCTCCTGGCCGACGCACATGAAGCAATACCTCTTAAGCTTAACCTATGTTGGAAGGGCTGGATCTATAAGAGGCTTTCTCCATGTCGGATAAGATGGTGAAATTCATCTTCTTAAAGAGCTTGGTTGCCTGCTCCTCATCCTTCCAATTAAAGCAATGTATGCAATGTGGTTGGGTAGAACTTGTGAAGTTAAAATGGTCCCCCCTCACCCATCACAACCCATCCATTTTGGAGGTAAGTTTCCCTACTGATGCATACAGTTTTATAATCACTCATAACTATCTACAGACTGTCACAATTATTAGGGTGTGGAATTCTTGGTTATATTCAGTCTGAAGTAGGCATGAACTAATGAATTCACTATGGTGAACACTGCCCAAACCATCACGGATACTAACCTCCTCACCATCAAAGGGATCTACAAGAGTTGCTGCTTCAAAAAGGCAGCCAACATCATCAGAGACCCACACAACTCTGGCCAGGCTCTCCTTTCACTCCTGCCATTGGAAAGAAGGTACAGGAGCCTGAAAACTGAAAACTGAAAGGTTCGGGAGCAGCTTCTTCCCTACAACCATCAGGCTGTTCCGTTTCAGGATATATGGCAATAAAACAAACTTAACTCCTGGCATGTCTAAGAGTTCTGCTCACTCAGTCTGACAACGCCCTCAGATTCATCGACGGATTTATTTTTAATAATAGTCAAAGTCAGGCACAAAGATTTCCATTGAAACTCAGTTGTTAGTTACATTTATGTTTTGTTTCCATTTATTTAATGTAACCACAGTGAGGAATCCCTGTGTTTTTCATTGAATCACAAAATTAGACAATTGGGATATATCTGTTCAATTACTCATGCGGACTATTCCAGTGCATTTAATGTAAAATGAGCTTCCAACATTTGTATTTGTGGAAACATTTTTTTCTTGTATTTTTAGCTGTGGATGGGAGTGAGGGATATACTGACTGGGTCACTGTGAAACGGTATGAAACAAGTTTAGCCTTTCATTGAAACTTGGAAAGGATGACTAACAAATACGTTAGTTTCCATGTGTTTCGTCAAACAGGATTTGATTTAAAAATAAATGACTAAAATATAATTATTTTTAAAGATATGCTGAAAGAAAAGCCTGAGAACTGGGTTTGATCATAGGTTCATAAAGGTCAGGGTATAAGAGCATAAGAATGTAAGAATTAGATTCAGAAGCAGGCCATGTTGCTTCCTGTGTGTGCAGAGTTAAAGGTGCAAATTTTCAGTTGAGGCATTAAACTGACTGTTCTGGTACTTCAGGTGGTCATTAAGAAACCCATCATGCTATAATAGACGAAAGAGCAGAAAGTATTCCACGTCAACATTCCTCCCTCAACTCTTGCTAACAAATATTGGGTAACTTGATGTTGATGGATCTACTGTCACGCCTCACCTCCATCAGCCACTTCAAAATTGATCAATTGATTGTGAAGAACCTTGAAGTTTTGCACAGACATGAAAAGACAATACTTACTTTTATTTCTACCATAAATCTTCCTAAAGGGCATAAATAAACAAGGGATTGAGATTTCACCTGAGAGTGTAGCTTGATTTATTTATCAACAAGGTGTACTTTTGACCGGCAGGAAACCATATGATGCATATATTTCTTTAAGACACGCAGTCTCAATATTGATTATCATTTCTACCTTTTTGTTGGCAGAAGGATTGCCAAATCAAATTGTTTACCTTGCACATGTTTTAGTTTAGCAGAAGTGATAAACTATGCAGGTTTCATTTCATCTGATGGTCTATGTAATTCTCTTGGAAAATTTATGTTTGTGAAAATTGTATATTGCCAGCACTCGTGATCATGGCTGCATCTGTACTAGTAATTTAACTTTAGCCAGACGGATAATCGGTAGAGTATACCATGCTTATGAATTTATAAATATATGAACACGAAAATAAATTCATATTTTATTTTTTATATCAATAAAAAAATTCTCAGGAAATAAATGGATATGATCTATAATTAATGGTATATAAATAATTTAAAGGATAATTATAACGTCGCCATTCTTTTGCAAAAGACATGCTGCGTTATCTGAAGCCATCCCACAGATAGGCTTGAATAATACATTTATTCTGTCAGAAACCACAAAATCTCAAAAAAAGTGTAAGTATTGACTGTGATTGGTAATCATATCACAATAAACCAATTGAAGTATTGAAGTCAATAAAAATAAAAATGGACAAAGACGTAAAATGGGCTGTCACCCCATCACCATCTGTTCTACATTACTGCACTAATTCAGGATCAACCCCATGCAGGATTACTGAGGCAAGGGCTCAGTGCTCAACTGTAAACTGCACAATGCTCCAGAAGCAATACTGACCCATCCTATTATATTTCATTCACTTTCACCAACACAATAAAAGTTCTATATTTTAGTCGCTTCCAGGACATCAGGTACTTCTTGAAACTCTGCCAGTTCCCTGCAGAAGAATGCCCACAATATAATTAACATTATTTATGTTAATTATAACATTGTTAATTACATCTCCAGCTTTTCTTCATCGCAGGCCTCTTTCATCACTGACAAACCTCAATTGTGCACGCTTCAGCGTCCATGTACCACAAACTTTCACATCGTTTGCCCTCCAATATCGGACTACTTTGTGAATTGATCGGTTCCTACACAATTGTTGTCCATCCTTACATTACTGGTTAAAGATTAGGAATAGTGATGCCTTAGTCCTTTCTGTCTTCTCTGTGCATCCCTCTACAACTGGATCCTTGAATCCTTATCAACAGATCATAATCTGTAAGAATTGCCAGCAACACTTCCTCCTCGATAACCTTCAGCATGGGAGCACCTCAAGGCTATTTGCTCAGCACCCTGCTTTACTCAATTTATACTCATGGCTGTGTAACCGGACACTGTTCGAACTCCATCTTCAGGTTCGCCGACAACACTACTGTTTTTGCACAAATTATAGGTGACAATAAATCGGAGAGGGGGAAATCGATTGACTGACCAAATGGTGCCAGAACAACAACCTTGCTCTCAATGTCAGTAAGATCATGGAATTGATTATGGACTTTGGAAGAGGAAGGATGAGTGACCAGGTTCGGCAGCTCAATCACTGGAGAAGGAAGAAGATTGCAAAAAGTGGTGAATGCTGCCCATTCATATATTATTGGTCCATTTGGGTCAGAAGTAAATAAAACACACTTGACGCTTGACCAATTTCCACCCTTTCACTGGCCATTACCTTTGGCTGACTCAGACAATTAACAACCTATGCCTACAATTGGACACTAAGCTAAACTTTTATTTTGTACCATTGATCATCTACTTCAAACTTCTGCTGCTGAAAGCATGACTGTCACATCTAGATGAGTATCCTGATGTGCTCTGATCTGCCCTCCATCTTGCATGGACTAGTTCATCCAAAAATCTCATTGCATTAGTAATGTGACAACATGAAAAATGAATTTGTTGACACCAAATGGGAGGGAAAGGCAGGCAGATTGAATCTGAATAGTAAAGGTAATAGCTAGGTAGTGGAAAACAGAATGGTTGGAGCAGGTTTTTGAAAGCAGGGCAGAGTTGAGACTATATATAACTATATCATGATGAGTCCTTGAACTCACAATAATCATGTCAAGTTTCTGCAGGATGTTAAAGAGTTAATAAACAATATAACTAGGTTCAGCTGAAGCTAAAATTTGTTCTAGGAATCCGCAGCCAATCTGGCAGAGCATGGTTCAAAGTTAAGGCATAATTCCAAATTCCTTTTTACTGAAAATTGACATTGGAAAGAAAATGCCAGAGGTTACCAATCTACTCTGAACAGACGGTACTCAGCTGTGTCACCTAGCTCAGAATATTACACCAACAACTTTCACTTATACGGTGCAAAAATGTGCTATGTAGAATTATCAACATAGCTAAATGATGAGATGTTAGCAGATGACCAAAGGCTTAGTCAAAGAAATAGACATTTAGGAAAAGAATGCAAAGAAATAAAAAGGTTTCAAGAAATAAAAAGTTTCCAGAATTTGGATGTTGGCAGCTAAGGAACTGACCACAAATATTTAAAACTGGAATTGAAGGAAAGAATACAGAAATTAAAGCAATGCAGAGTTCTCTGAGAGTCATGATGTTGTAAGGAGCTTACAGAGGGAGGGAAAGGTAAGAACATGGAGCGCCTTGAAAACAAGCAAGAGAATTTTGAAATAGTAAACATAAATGAATTTGTTAAATTAAATTGTGCTCATCCTCAGTGGAATGCAGGATATATAGAGATAGATTCAAATTCATTTCTGCAGGTTATCTGTTTGTACAGGAAAATGCTTCTATGCTCTGATGTCATGCAGATGTAATGCGGCATGAAGGGAGATATACCTCTCAATGAAGCCTGTTTCTTCAACAAATCACATAATTATATGACTTATGTTATCGATACAAGTATTAATCTCCTGGAAAATATTGGCAAGGCTGCTGTCTCCAGAGATAAATATAGTGGAACTCCAAATGCCAAATGATTCACTCCAAATTTGGCATCATCATGACTCCAGTAGCACAAGAAATATCACACTTGACTTTGTATAGTTCTGTCAAACACACATTATGTTACATTTATACTCAAGTTTTGTAGAATCGAAAGACTGGGCCCTTTTTTGCTTCAAAGATCAGGTATAACAAATTGCTCTATCCCAATCAGCAGCAACTAATGAGGAACTGCTGGAAATTCTTATCCTGTCAAGCAGAGAATCCACACATACACAGCTTCAACCAAAAAGTGAATTTGAGAAAATAAAATAAAAGTAAAACAAATATAAAAGTTCCAACCTCGCTGTCCAGGATTATGCCCCAGAACACTAATGCCAAATTCATGGGCTATGAGTAATTTTAATTGCATTGTACAACTCATCAAAGGTAAATCCAAAGCTTCAAAAGTGCTTGAAAATTACAAGATGAAATGTACAATTGTCATGAGATTTAGGGCGGCGTTTCAAGTATGTGAGGATAATTTAAACTTGAGGCCCAATGTTCCTTTCCTTACCCATCTGTTTTTCAAAAGCCTCGGTAACACATGGACTGGGATCAAGTCTAAGAAATTGAATTTATGAAAATGTCTAATTTTTAATCTGTTCTTTGTAAAGCAAATGTTTATTTTTAAGTTGAAGGAAAAAGAATAAGAAAGTTTCTTGGTGAATAATTTTTGCGAAAGATGAACGGCAATGAGGAGTAACTGTTGTCCATTAGCTACTATTCCTATGAGAGAGATATCACAATTATGTAGAAAAAAAGGGAACAAAAGTGGAGGGTATGTGGAATTCTTGAGATACACATCCCAGACACGGCCTGAAATGTGGGTGCTCCATTAAAGTCAAACATGGGAGTAATAAATGCTAAGAGCATATTCTATAACAGCAGATTGTTTGCATGATTGCTTCACTGTAGAAAAAACTATCTCAATTTCACCACTATCCTTGTGCTATGGCCTTTTATTTGGTCATATTTTTCTTTTCTTTTTGATGTTAATAATCCTACAGTCAGTTCTTTGAATTTTCATTTATTGGTCTTCCTAAGCTCCAACACAATGTCCTACCCAATCTTCCATGCAGGTATACTCACAATGAATAAACTTAGAGCCATGGGCATGCTGCCTGTAAACAGGTCCTTCGGCCCTACAAGCCCATGCCAACCACAATGCCCCAGCTACACAGTACCACCTGCCCATATTTGGCCCATATCCCACTATATCTTTCCTATCCATATACCTGTCCAACTTATCTTTTAATGTGATAACAAGGAACTGTAGGTGTGTTATACCAAAGATAGAAACAAACTGCTGGAATAATTCAGCGGGTCACGTATCATCTCCGGAGAAAACAGATAGGTGATGTTTCGGGTCAGGACCCTTCTGTTAGGACACGTCCACAGAATTGAAGTCATGTCTGATCAGAAGAAGGGTTCCACCTATCCATTTTCCATCACCTATCCATTTTCCCCTGAGATGCTGCCTGACCCACTGAGTTACTCCAGCATTTTGTGTCCAATTAATCGTTTATTTTTCTTTCTCATTTCACCCAGACTTCATAACTATATAATTACTCAGCATCACCACCTCACCTGCCCCACAAAGTCTTCTTATTTACTAGAATTCACACAGTGTTAAAAGCAACACATGGCATTAATTTTGTCCAGAGTCTTACCTCCCCAGAGGAGCATGGGTGAAGCTCAACAGATTTCAAACTAGGATGGAGAGTGACATAATTAATTCAGAAACAAGGGTTCTGAACTTAAAAAAAGGTAACTTTGAGGGTATGAGACGTGAATTGGCCAAGATAGACTGGCAATTGATTCTTAAAGGGTTGACGGTGGATATGCAATGGAAGGCATT
Organism: Amblyraja radiata; assembly: GCF_010909765.2. Taxonomy (NCBI): domain Eukaryota; kingdom Metazoa; phylum Chordata; class Chondrichthyes; order Rajiformes; family Rajidae; genus Amblyraja; species Amblyraja radiata. The sequence continues at coordinate 628,376 of NC_045999.1, read as the reverse complement.
TAAAGGCTGCATGGATGAACTACAACAATTGTTCATCCCAGTTTAGCAAAAGAATAAATCAGGGAAGGTAGTGCATCCGTGGATAACAAGGGAAATCAGGGATAGTATCAAAACAAAAGATGAAGCATATAAATTAGCCAGAAAAAGCAGCCTACCAGAGGACTGGGAGAAATTCAGAGTCCAGCAAAGGAAGACAAAGGGCTTAATTAGGAAAGGGAAAATAGATTATGAAAGAAAACTGGCAAGGAACATAAAAACTGACTGCAAAAGGTTTTAAAAAATATGTAAAGAGAAAAAGATTAGTTAAAACAAATGTAGGTCCCTTGCAGTCAGAAACAGGTGAATTGATCATGGGGAACAAGGACATGGCAGACCAATTGAATAACTACTTTGGTTCTGTCTTCACTAAGGAAGACTTAATTAATCTGCCAGAAATAGCAGGGGATCGGGGGTCAAATGAGATGGAGGAACTGAGTGAAATCCAGGTTAGGCGGGAAGTGGTGTTAGGTAAATTGAATGGATTAAAGGCCGATAAATCCCCAGGGCCAGATAGGCTGCATCCCAGAGTACTTAAGGAAGTAGCCCCAGAAATAGTGGATGCATTAGTGATAATTTTTCAAAACTCTTTAGATTCTGGAGTAATTCCTGAGGATTGGAGGGTAGCTAATGTAACCCCACTTTTTAAAAAGGGAGGGAGAGAGAAAACGGGGAATTTCAGACCAGGTAGTCTAACATCGGTAGTGGGGAAACTGCTAGAGTCGATTATTAAAGATGGGATAGCAGCACATTTGGAAAGTGGTGAAATCATTGGATAAAGTCAGCATGGATTTATGAAAGGTAAATCATGTCTGATGAATCTTATAGAATTTTTCGAGGATGTAACTAGTAGAGTGGTTAAGGGAGAACCAGTGGATGTGTTATATCTGGACTTTCAGAAGGCTTTCGACAAGGTCCCACATAAGAGATTAGTATACAAACTTAAAGCACACGGTATTGGGGGTTCAGTATTGATGTGGATAGAGAACTGGCTGGCAGACAGGAAGCAAAGAGTAGGAGTTAACGGGTCCTTTTCAGAATGGCAGTCAGTGACTTGTGGGGTACCGCAAGGCTCAGTGCTGGGACCCCAGCTATTTACGATATATATTAATGATTTGGACGAGGGAATTGAATGCAACATCTCCAAGTTTGCGGATGACACAAAGCTGGGGGGCAGTGTTAGCTGTGAGGAGGATGCTAGGAGGCTGCAAGATGACTTGGATAGGCTGGGTGAGTGGACAAATGCATGGCAGATGCAGTATAATGTGGATAAATGTGAGGTTATCCACTTTGGTGGCAAAAACAGGAAAATAGACTATTACCTGAATGGTGCCCGATTAGGAAAAGGGGAGATGCAGCGAGACCTGAGTGTCATGGTACACCAGTCATTGAAAGTAGGCATGCAGGTGCAGCAGGCAGTGAAGAAAGCAAATGGTATGTTAGCATTCATAGCAAAAGGATTTGAGTATAGGAGCAGGGAGGTTCTACTGCAGCGGTACAGGGTCTTGGTGAGACCACACCTGGAGTATTGCGTACAGTTTTGGTCTCCTAATCTGAGGAAGGACATTCTTGCCATAGAGGGAGTACAGAGAAGGTTCACCAGACTGATTCCTGGGATGTCAGGACTTTCATATGAAGAAAGACTGGATAGACTCGGCTTGTACTCGCTAGAATTTAGAAGATTGAGGGGGGATCTTATAGAAACTTACAAAATTCTTAAGGCTAGATGCAGGAAGATTGTTCCCGGTGTTGGGGAAGTCCAGAACAAGGGGTCACAGTTTAAGGATAAAGGGGAAATATTTTAGGACTGAGATGAGAAAAACATTTTTTACACAGAGAGTGGTGAATCTGTGGAATCTGTGGAATTCTCTGCCACAGAATGAAGTTGAGGCCAGTTCATTAGCTATATTTAAGAGGGAGTTAGATGTGGCCCTTGTGGCTAAAGGGATCAGGGGGAGAGAAAGCAGGTACAGGATACTGAGTTGGATGATCAGCCATGATCATATTGAATGGCGGTGCAGGCTCGAAGGGCCAAATGGCCTACTCCTGCACCTATTTTCTATGTTTCTATGTTTCTAAACTGGAGTTGGGCCTTTCAATGCCAGCATGTGTAGATGGTGACTTCGCCAGAGCCCAGCCTGTGAATGCGGAGCAGAACAACAGACAGCCAACCATAACATTTCTGGGTGCCCGCTCTACCACCCACCAAATGGAGCTCAGGGCCTGGCGCACATTGACGCAGAGACAACAACCCGGCTGCTCAACACCTGGCTTGAGATCTAACTATTCCTTTGGTTTATGTTTCATTCTCAAGAAGAAGAACTATTACAAATGGATTATTGATTCATCCTTTTGAAGCTGAACTATTGTTAGATCCTTATCTCTATACTTCAGCAACATTAAAGACCCTTCATCCCACCATTTGAAATTCTCTCGATAAACCTCTGCAATTTAAATCCTTTAAAAAAATCCCAATCTTTTCCAGTGTTTATTCTTTCCTCCACTTGGTGTCCATTTTTTTATCTAACCCATACCGAAGCATTGTTTGCACTCAAATAAGTTAATGGCTGTTTTAGGCTCTAAAGACAGCTGGGGGTCAGAATCTGGTGCATTAAATGGGAACAGAAAGACTGTCCATCATAAGTGACTTCATGTTATTTGCACTTTCAATTCCATAACAAGTTATTATCTTCTACTTAATCACACAATTAATTAGCGCAGAGGGGAAAGAACTAGAAAGCCTAAACCAGGAAAGGTACTCCAGGCGTATGCTTATCTTATTCCAACTGGTTAACTTCTGGTAAATACATGGCAAGTGACATAAATAATGTCCAAATTATATGAAATTCTTGCCAAGCTATATTTGGATTTTTTTCCTAAGTTCTCCAGGGGATGCTGAATAGAGCTATTATACAATCTCAATACTATATCGGCTATCCCCAGGTACCTTAGTTCCACGTGTGGAAACTTTGTGTCCACACTTGTCCAACTGTGAATGACAGTGAAACTGAACCTATCCAACTCTTCACCCTAAGACCACCCAACTGATGTTTCCAAGGGGGATCATTTGACCATGATCAGGTTGAGAATACATATTTGTGTTTTTCACTCTTTCAGTGACGTGATGAAAGTAACCTTCACACTCCAGCTGCTGCCAAAACTGAAATAATTTAATCCAACACGTTGGAAACAGGAGCACATGGCAGCCACATGGCTTCACCCTCACTGCCTTTCTTACACATTTACACTTTGTCATCCAGTTCTCTGGTCCCTGCTTACACTGCATTACAAAAATATTTTTACTCAGTCTAGAATATATTCTGTCTTCAAGTATCTCTAATGGAGAGAATTCCAATGATTCACAATGTGGGCAGACAATATTTTCCCATTAAGCCCCTGGGTATCGAATTTCCAGCCAAAGGAAAAAGTCTCTCAGCATCTGCCCTGTCAAATCGTTTCATGTCCAAATCTTCTACTCCTAAGTCCTAAGAATATTACCCCAATCTGTGCAATCCTTCCTCACAGGATTGCTCTCTCAACCAGTTCTATGTGGAAACTTTTCTGGTCAGTGTTTCAGTGCATCCTCCACTTTTCTGGTCAGTGTTTCAGTGCATCCTAAGTGGTAAATTTAGCACTGAGTCGCAGCTGATTTCATGAAGTGCTCTTTGATTGTTGTGTCTGCAGGTATTAAGCACCATGACTCCGGCCAACAGCCTCAGTTCAGTGTTGGGGAAGAAAAGGCTGGTGATTGAAGTGATGCTTTACTCCCTGAACGACGAATAAAGAATGAGAGAGCAGGAGACAGAGAGGAACTGTTTTAAATGTGCTGGTATTCCTGAAAAGATATAGTTGGAAATTCCAGTGAAGATTTAACCCTGCTTGGAGCACTATTAATTATAACATTGATAAGTCCCTCGCTCAATTGCAATGTTACAGTAAAAGCAACATCTCCTGCAATGGGCAGAGTTGTCTGCTGCTCCCATGTAACCCCCTTCCACAGGTCTCTGAACATCTTCATAGACATACCAGGGGATTTGACCTCCCACTTGACCACTTTCAGACTTTCTGCCCCCTCTACTGCCATTCCAGTTGTCCCTGTACTCCTACTCGTCTGCTCCCAGGTAAACTAAATAATTAGTCAAAATGAGCCCCAAGCCTAAATTGTGCCATCAGCAAAGATTCCAAAAGATGCCAAGACACATTATTCCCCATTATCAAGAATGAAACAATATTCAAGGTTTTAACCTTTTGAAACACTTGGACAGGTCCTCAGGCCCCATGTTCTGGGTCAAGAATACAAGAATACCGTATGTGAACCCAACGTCAGGTGCAGACTATCATGCTGAAGTAGATAATCAGGAGAACAATCCACAGTTAGTTCTTATGTTCTTGGAGATATCATTATTGTGTTGACCCAAGAAACAGGGTGATTGCTGAGAAGATGTAAAGTGCCAGTAGAGTTAAGTGTGCACCTGATAGTTCAGAGCACAATCTAGATTGTGATTATGGAAACACAAGGAACTGCAAATGTTGGAATCAATAGTAAAACACAAAGTGCTGGAGTAACTGAGTGGGTCAGGCAGTATCTGCGGAGGCTATGGATAGGAACCATTTTGGGTCGAGAGCCTTCTTCAGATGATTGTTATGGTTAGGAGGGAAGACATTACAAGGATACAGAGAGAAGGAACTGCAGATGCTGGTTTATCAAGGAAAGACACAAAATGCTGGAGCGATTAAGTAGGTCAGGCGGCATCTCTGGAGAACATGGATAGGTGACATTCCAAATCAGGACCCTTCTTCAGAATATACAGCATACAGGCATCAAGCCCAGTTTGTAAAGGTAATGTGAGTGTTCCAGACTCACAGCAAGGGGCCAAAATAAGTATGATATTTTACATTCATCCAGCGGAGAATGAGCACATGCACGTCACGCTGAATACTACGGTGCTTGATTGCTTTCAATTTAAAATCAGGTGCTGCACTATCTAATTTTTGGGCATCAATGCTCCAGGTGTTGTTTGTTTCTCTGCTGCAGATGCATTCCAATTGAATACATGTTGCTATTTAATATCATTCATTGATTAGATTTAGGAAATATCCAGCCTGAAGAAGGGTCTCAACCTGAAACGTCACCCATTCCTCTCTCCAGAGATGCTGCCTGCTCCGCTGAGTTACACCAGCACTTTGTGTCTATAACTGGGACAAAAAAAGCTGTCTATCTTCGGTGTAAAATAGCATCTGCAGTTCCTTCCTACACATCCAGTCTGTGAATTTATGGTTTTAGAATTAAAACATAATCTATGCCAAACAATATATAAAGATTAGATTATAGTTTTTAGATTTTGTTATTTTCAGTTAGAATGGTAAATAAAATGTACCGTTTGCCTTGGCCAGCAGCCCATGAATTTCTCTGAAGGTCGACTCCATTGCAGTTATTATTTCTATAGTGGGAGCCAACATGTTGGCTAACATTCTACTTAATATGGAACTGAATCCATAAAAAAATTAAGAGTTTGAAGACTGCACAGTTGATCCATTACAACATCTACACATGCGGTAGCAAATCTATTTACGTAGTTACCCTAGCGATATTAAACATTACAGTTAACTACAACAATCATGTGAGATTGGGCTGTGCATGCATGTTAAATCAGATCTATTTATGGAAATAAAGTTTGGCAGAGAAATCAGGCTCCTGTAACATATGTAATAAGCTGCTTTACCCATGCCCCAACAATAGACCATTTTTAGACATAACTTCAAATCTAACTCAGGGATAACATCAAGAGACTGGTTTGAAAGTGCACAAGAAAGGTTTGCAATTCTGTACTTTCTCACATGAACATTTTTTTGGTAACTTTTTACACATTCTCTGATTTTGGACCATGCTTTGATTGATGAGTCTCAGAGCTATCCACATATTTTGTGATTCACAGGTTCACATCAACCAGAGGGAATGAACATCCTGAATCATTCCAAGCACACCACGCCCAGCTTCACCGCTCAGTTCTTCTTGAAATGATTTCTGCATGTCTGTTTCTGATAGTTCTGCCACTTAAATACGAATTATACAACTATAGTATAGACGATCTTTCTCACTTGAACAAGGATGGCCAAAAGGGCAAGGCTACAGTTCCACTTGTACAAATCAAACAAATTCAAATCTCACTATAGACACAAAAAGCTGGAGTAACTCAGGACAGGCAGCATTTCTGGAGAGAAGGAATCGGTGATGTTTCGGATCGGGACCCTCCTTCAGACCCGAAACTTCATCCATTCTTTCTCTCCAGAGATGATGCCTGCCCGCTGTTATTCCAGCATTTTGTAACTGTCCTCGGTGTGTAATCCAGCATCTGCAGTTCCTCCCTACTTAAATCTCACTGTATTCCCTTTACACTTGAATCTCATTATCACACTCTCAACCAAAGCTCTGCTCTGTGATCTTTGCTCTCAACCAGTTAGATACAGTATTGTGGTGAATGGTTCAAATCTTCCCTGCTTGTACGGACTTTTCTGCTGTGATATATATCCGGTAGATACGAATATAAAACTCTGCGATAAAAGTATGTGCTGTGATCATCGGTGGGTTTGTTTCGTAAACACAGAACGTGAACATGTAATAGGAGAAAAACAAATCATACATAATTGTAAACCTCCCACCCCGGCAAGGTATACCTCCTCTCTTTCCGCTCTCATTCCGCGGATCTGTGTACTATGTCCGACGATACTTTAAAGCAATTGATTTCATTGCTTGGGGATTAAAATGACTTACGAATTTATTTTACAAATAACTATTCGACTCGATCCTGGATATTACCCCTTAAAAAGAGGTGGAATCGGCCAGCACTTCTATCGGGTGTTACATGAGAGTTGTTGCTTGGAATCGTTACCGTTGCACCAGAACTCCCGGTGGAAAGAGTAAATAAACACCACAAATAACATATTTTACTGCACTGATCTTAACAAGTGGAATCTGGTTAACAGGCTCGTAGTCAGAAACCTCTTACTGAAATGCCAAGAGCTGAAGCATGCGCTCAACTTCCCGACAGCTAGCTAATGACTGATCCAGTCTCAGATTCGCTTTAAGCGAAAGTTAGCGTACTGGAGGGAAAAGTGAAACAGTTGAAGTGTTGAAATAAGATCACTCACCACCAGAAGCTGATGCAATATCAGCAAGGAAGATGTATAAAAGATGTAACAATGAAGGGGTAGCCAGCAAGACGGATCTCTTCCTAGGAGCCATTTGACTCTCATGCACTTTCCAAATGCCTTCGAAAGGATTTTTTTTCAGTAGTGTGTGTGCATGTGTGGGGGGAGTGACTAGCCCACTGTTCCAGAGGCCAACCCTCTCACACAGAGACGCTCACACATTACAATCCCAGGATATTTTAAAACACGATATATCTAATGGGGCTCAACACAGCTCCATTCATAAAGTGATGAGTCAATCCAACCGTTCTCTGTGCGGCTTCACTTGAGGTTTAAAGTATGCGGAGATAAACTCCCGGACCACGGTGTTCTGGGTGGAGTCACTGCCCGAGTCGCCCATAATGTTTACTTTGGTGGGAATCCCACTTTTGATGTGATTGCCCCCAAAATCCACATTTTCCACATTGAATTAAGCTTTATGATGCAGAATGACTAAAGTACTGTATCATTGAAGGTTGAACTGAAATAAGCCAAATAACACATTTTCTGCATTTCCTTCTTGTTCCCCTGCTGCATGGACAGAGTGAGCCAATTGACAGCTCTATTACAGAAGTCACCCATCATCCACATGTGCCTTTCCTGGCAGGATTTGAGCATCCATGACTGATGATGCAATGTCCAGCATGTTATCCTGTTACAATTATTTACATTGATGCATTCGAAGTAAATCAAATAATTATTTTTTGCTTCATCAGAGCTGAGAGTCACCACCATTTGGATGAGTGCGGATCAAGCAAAGCTTGACTTTTTCAAGGCAGATTAGACTAGTTATATAATTGATCAATGGTTTTGCTATTGGTCTCAAGTCTTCACCTCAACCACTGATATGATAAGGATACAATCTGTACTGTAGTAACTCATTTTGGTTACTTTGACAGATTTCACCTGCAATATTTTGGGAATCGATGATGAGCTACACAGCACCTCTGGCAGCTCGTTACATATAACCGACAACTTTTGTGTGAAAAGATTGCCCCTCAAGTTCCTATTAAATCTTTCTCCCCTCACCTTACATCTATTGATCCTCCAGGTTAGGGAATCTGGAAGGGGGTGCATATTCTGGGGTAAATATTCAACATTCCAGAGAAGAGGAAGGAAGACATATTCCTCTCAGTGGTTCGTAAATCTTCGAATTCACCAGAGAAAGCTATGGTTACTGTAGCTTCAACAGAGATGGATAGATTTTTGGACTGTAAGGAATTTGCCTGCGGATGGAGCCCAATGTTTTTATCAGCCATGGTCGTACTGAATAATGGAGCAGGCCGGAGGACTACCTAACCGACCTGCTTCTGTTTCTTTTGAGAGCACCATCATTCATCTCATCCACAGTTCAGACCCAGAGGTAACAGTTGGAAAAAGTTACTTTAATCTTTATATATTAGGGTGATAAGGGGTATGATATGGAAAGCACCAACTATTTTACACAAGAGGAGAGGAGAGGAAGTTAGGGGGGGGGGGGGGGGTTTTTGAAAATAAATTATTAACCAGCTTGACTGCACATTGTATTAGGCAAGGCAAGGCAAGGCAAGGCAACTTTATTTATATAGCTCATTTCATACACGAGGCAGACACAAAGTGCTTCACATAAAAACATGTCATACAATAAATGAAATAATAAAATGAAATAAAATAGAAGAACTAAAAGAAAAGAAAAGCAAAATTAAAAATGCATTATAAAAAGTGCAAAAGTTAAAAGTGCAATGTAGTTAAGATTTAGCTGAAAGCTAAAGTAAACATAAAAGTTTTCAGTCTTGTTTTAAAAGTGGTCAAAGTTGAGGCAAGTCTTAAATCTTCAGGAAGTTTATTCCAGCTATTTGTTGCATAGTAACTAAATCCTGCTTTCCCATGTTTTGTATTTACTCTGGGAATCACTAGCAGATTGGTTTCAGAAGATCTTAGCGGTCTAGAAGGCTTATATAGTGGAAGCATGTCAGTGATATACTTTGGCCCTAAACCATGTAGTGATTTATAGGTGAGCAGCAGGATTTTAAAATCAATTCTCTGACATACAGGGAGCCAATGTAAGGATTTAAGAATTGGTGTAATATGCTCAAATTTTTTGGTCTTTGTTAGAACTCTAGCAACAGCGTTCTGAACAAGCTGTAGCTGCCTGACAGTTTTTTTGGAAGACCTGCAAGGAGACCGTTACAATAATCTAGCCTACTATTAATAAAGGCATGTACAAGTTTTTCTAAGTCTTGAGCTGACATGAGTCCTCTTAATCTTGCTATGTTTTTGAGGTGATAGTAGGCCGATTTTGTTACTGATTTGATGTGACTGTCGAAATTTAAATCTGAATCCATAATGACCCCAAGATTTCTGGCTTTGTTTGAAGTTTTCAGGGACAGAGAGTGAAGGTGTTGGGTTACTTTAAGCCTTTCTTTTTTAGCACCAAAAACAATTATCTCCGTTTTGTCCTTATTTAGTTGGAGAAAATTTTGGCACATCCAGTCTTTGACTTGCTCAATGCACTGGCACAACAGATCTATGGGGCGATAGTCATTTGGTGATAGCGCTACATAGATTTGAGTGTCATCGGCATAGCAGTGGTGGTCAATATTATTATTTCGCATGATTTGCCCTAGTGGGAGCATGTAGATGTTGAATAAAGAGGGCCCTAAGATCGAACCTTGCGGTACTCCACACGTCACGTTGGTTGGTTCTGATACAAAGTCGCCAATGGAAACAAAATAGTTCCTATCTTGTAAATATGACCTGAACCAACTTAAGACTGTGTCTGGGAGCCCCACCCATTTCTCCAACCTGTCCAAAAGTATTGAGTGATCAACAGTGTCGAATGCAGCACTGAGGTCTAATAGCATTAATATTGAAACTTTGCCAGAGTCTGTGTTAAGACGGATGTCGTTTACAACTTTAATAAGAGCGGTCTCGGTGCTATGAAGAGGTCGAAATCCTGACTGGAAGTTGTCGTAGCAGCCAGTTGAAGCCAGGAATTGATTAAGTTGCTGGAGGACAACTTTCTCAATGATTTTACTTATGAAAGATAGGTTTGAAATTGGTCTATAGTTGTTAATAATAGAGGCATCTAGGCTCCGCTTTTTTAAAAGAGGTTTAATAACTGCAGTTTTCAAGGCTTTTGGGAAATTGCCTGATTGAAGAGAGCTGTTAACTATTTGCAGTATGTCTATTGCTAGGCAGTCAAAAACATTCTTAAAGAAGTTGGTAGGTAAAGCATCAAGGCAGCAGGTGGATGGCCTTAGTTGTGTCACCGTTTCCACAAGAGTTTTAGAGTCTATGACATTAAAGCATGTCATCATTGCCACGTTACCTTTGCCTAAACAGGGTGGTGATCCAACATTTTTGTTTGAAGCGGTGATATTGATGGCACGTCTGATGCCTTCAATTTTATCTGTATAGAATAATGCAAACTCATTGCATTTCTGCGTGGAATGGAGTTCAGGTGGTAATTGTGTTGGGGGGTTGGTCAGTCTGTCAACAGTTGCAAATAGGGTTTTTGCCTTATTAGTGTTGTTGTTAATGATATTGGAGAAAAATGTTTCTCTAGCACTTTTTAAGTCTAAATTGTAGGCACGGAGGCTCTCTTTATAGATGTCATGGTGAATATGAAGTTTTGTTTTCCGCCAGATGCGCTCAGCTCTCCGGCATTCTCTTTTCTGGGCTGTTACAAAAGCAGCTTTTCTCCAGGGTGCCTTTTGCTTACCAGAAATCGTTTTAACCGTAACAGGTGCAATGACATCTATAACTTTCACAATTTTGGAGTTAAAGTTATCTACAAGATCATCAGCAGAACATGGGTTTAGAGGTGGTAAGAAGGAGATGGCATTTTTAAAGAGTACATTAGAATGTTCATTTATATACCGTTTTAGGAGAAAAGGTACAAATAATGGTGAGGACTTACATGACACCGATGACAATTATTATTGTAAAGTTCCTCATTGCATCTTTTGAAAGGAGTGGCATTAACACATGGATGTCAAGGTAACTCTGCAATCTCATTAGCCTTAAACTCCATGGTGAATGCTGGAAAATATAAAAATGCTAATAAAACTAACCCAGTTGTTTAAACAGCTCTAACCAAAGATCATAGAGCTATGATCGTTAGCTCTAACAACCTATTGTGCCCCAACCACAAACTTGATGAATCCTGCAACTGATGGTATTAGATTACTAAGTTAATGGCAATGGTAGGATCAGCCCAGGCCATGGTGCTGTGGTCTAATCCTTCCACTGAGCCTGGGGTAATATAATATCCAAAACAGTAACATCATGTCTTTGGGACCTCTCTACCATCATGCTTGTGTATTTGTTTAGGCACTCGGTTCTTGATTCTATTCCTTCATATTTTCTTAACTCCACAATGTAGTTCCTATAATTTTGCTCCAAAGGCTAAATTGTTCATTTCCTGTTATTACTCTGCTTAAATGACCTAGCTCTGACTTCATCAACACACATTTCTTTACCATACATGGTACTTCGTTGAATGCGACTTTCTCAATTCTCACAATTCATGCATTTTTGCAAATTTCGCTTTGTGTGAATAATCCAACAAACATTTTTTTAAACAAAAATGAAAATGCACTTGATGTTCCGTTACTTTTGGTTTACCGTAACCATGACTACAGTACACTTTTTTTTAACCATTTTCCTGTCAATTTAGGTTACAGGTACAACAACATAATTAGTTCACTATAAATATGCTGCACCATTATTGTGGATTAAATTACAAATACAATTATTAACAAAAGAAATGAAACAGACTAAATATTAAACAATATATGGGATGGGAGATTACAACCTTCACGTGGTCCGCCCTGTTTCGACAAATGCAATCAACCCGGCGTGCACAATCAAATAAGAAAATAGAACAAGTTGTCGACAACTTTAGGCTGTGCACGCCATACGCAAGAAGAAGAAGAAACAATATATGAGAGGAATTAGGCTGCGAGATGAACCAGGTTAAGAGGAGCAAAGATACAAGATGGGAAGATAATGATGGGAAAAATATATAGGCAACAGTGATCATATTAAGGTTCAGAACCAGTATGGAAAATGATATGGAGTACCCCAAAGGTAAAATAGTCAAATGGATCAGGGCCAGTTTTAATGGGATCAAAACAGATCTTGTCCTGGAAAATTGGAGTTAAAGCTTGGCAGGCAAAACTGGAACTGAACAAATGGTTGAGGTCTACGATACAATAAGATAGAACTTTATTTATCCCAGGAAGGAAATTGATCTGCCAACAGTCATAAAAACAAAAAATTGGGGAGTAGGGGGGGGGGGGGGGGGGTCAGTCTCAGTCTGCCCCACAACAGAAGGAGGAGGAGTTGTACAGTTTGACAACCACTGGGAAGAGGAACTCCTGTGGCGTTCTGTCCTGCATCTTGGAACCAGTCTGTTGCTGAAAGTAATCCTCAGGTTGACCAGTGTGTCATGGAGGGGGTGAGCTGTATTGTCCAGGATGCTCTGCAGTTTGAGGAGCATCCTCCCCTCCAAGAACACCTCCCATTAATCCAACTCCGCCCCCAGGACAGAGCCAGCCTTCCTGATGAATTTAATTCTAATGGCGTCATCTTTTGCCCTGCGGCCCCAGCACACGGCAGCGAAGAAGATGGCACTGGTTACCACCGATTGGTAGAACATCTGAGGCACTTAACTGCAGACGTTAAAGGAGCGGAGTCTTCTCAAAAAGTACAGCCGCTCTGTCTCTTCTTGTCCAGGGTCTCAGTAAGACTGGTGGGAGAACTGGGAAGGGGGAGGGGATGGAGAGAGAGGGAAAGCAAGGGATATTTGAAGTTCAATGAGAGGTGATTGTACTGAAACTTAATTTTGGAGTTGATGTACAGTAAAGTTTATATCCCCTGTGCCTGTAGATAGAATCCACATTGCAAGGATATCTTGAAATCTTGAAAATTGCATAATTGCCATTGATCTAAAGGAAACATCATGGTACATCTGGTACAGCAGCTGCCTGGGTGAAATTCAGACTTTAGGTGCTGGTGTCGGTGTGGAGTGTGCATCTCCTACCTATGACCCATGAGTGTACTCCTGGGTGCTGCTGAATCCTCCAACAACCCAAAGACATGCTGGTTGGTTAGTTTGTGTTAGAAAGAACTGCAGATGCTGGTTTAAATCAAAGGTAGACACAAAATTCTGGAGTAACTCAGCTGGACAGGCAGCATCTCTGGAGAGAAGGAATGGGCGACGTTTCAGGTCGAGACCCTTCTTCAGACTGATGTCAGGGGAGGGGGTGGGACAAAGATAGAATGTAGGCGGAGACAGTAAGACTAGTGGGAGAACTGGGAAGGGAAAGGGGATGGAGAGAGAGAGCAAGGGTTATCTGAAGTTATAGAAGTCAATGTTCTTACAGCTGGGCTGTAAACTGGCGAAATATGTGCTGTTCCTCCAATTTGCGCTGGGCCTCACTCTGACAATGGAGGAGGCCGAGGACAGAAAGGTCAGATTGGGAATGGGAGAGGGAGTTGAAGTGCTGAGCCACCGGGAAATGAGGTAGGTTAAGACGGACTGAGCGGAGGTGTTCAGTGAAATCTGGTTGGTTAACTGGTTGCTATAAATTGCCTTCATTGTGCAGGTGAGTGGTAGAATCTGAGGGGAATTGAAAATAATCAAAAATGGGATTAATGTAGGATTAGTGTAAAATGGGTATTAATTGTTGGTATGGACTTGATGGCCCAAAGGCTCCATGCTCTATCTCTCTACGCTTCTATGATCATGTAAAGTGGAGAAGAAACAGAATATCATTGAGACCCTTCATTCCCTATATCAGTAGCACATAAAAGCCCAGCACAAACATTAGCACACCATCTCCCAAAATAGTATGTACCTTATTGCCAAGATCTGCTTTTGCTTCTCACAGTAGATTATTTAATGATATGCTCTGAAGTAATTTCTACTCCGAAAAAGAAGATAAGCACCTGAAGTCCACTTATGTATTTTCAAATTTCTGACGTGGACAAACATTCCAAGGTTGTGATGCTGCAGAAATAATTACTCCCTCATTATCAGGTTTTTACTACAATGAGTCAGATCATCCAGTTTGCTCATACTTCCACCAGGGTCTCTAGCCTCCCTCATGTCTCAGAGGTCTCTGACCCCCACCCCCTCTCTGGGACACTCTCAGAGCTTGCTGTCTGAGAGTGTCCCAGACATGTCAGAGCATGCCACCCAATCCATTGTAGGGTCTCAGTTGCTTTGGCAGCAGACCTCACAAACATAGAACAGATCACAGGAAAAGGCACTTTGCCCTAAATTGTCTGTGCCGAACATGACGACAACTCATCTTCTCTGCCTATGTGATTTATATCACTCCATTTCCTGCATACCCATGTGCTTATTTAAAAGCCTTTTACATTTCCCTGTCATATCAGCTTGCACCAGTATCCCTGGCAGCACATTCCAGGCACGCACCACTCTTGTTTTGCATGTCCTTTAAACATTCCCCCACTTACCTTAAAATTATGGCTTATTGTATTTGACATTTCCCCCGAGAGAAAGGTTCTGACTATCTACCCTATTTATGCCTCTCATAATTTTATATACTCCTCTCAGGTCTCCTCGCAGACTTTGATGAAAACAATGCAATTTTGTCCAACGTCTCCTTATAGCGGATAGCCTGTAATCCAGGGAGCATTCTGGTAAACCTCTATTGCTCCCTCTCCAAAGCATCCACATACAATCTGTAATAGGGCCTAGAACTACACAAAATAACCCAAATGTGGCAACCAAAGTTTTATAATGCTGCATCATGACTTCCAACTCCTATACTCCATTCCAATAATGGCAAACATACTATTCTCCTTCTTTACCATTCTATCCGTTGTCACTTTCAGGGAGCTATAATCTTGGATCCCAAATCCCTTAGGACTTCAATGTTGGTAAAGTTCTTGGCCATTAAATGTATACTTTCCCCTTACATTCGACCCCTCAAAGTACAACGCCTCACACTTACAAATCACTCACATCCCTGGAATGGAGTAATTATTCGCAACGCATCAAGGAGTGCATAATACAATGAAAGCAATAGTTGCTTAGGTAAATTACTCCAAAGCCAGACTTTAATGGGATTTTTAAAATCATCATAAAATCTGTTTAAATCGGTAAACTGCTCACCCCATCTGCTGCAATGAAGAAGTTTACTAATCTTTGAAAGTTTCTGCAATCAATAAAAGTAAATGTTACCTTTGCACAATAGACTTTAGTCCCCAACTCAGTCACTAATTTGTGAAGTTCATCCAGCAATTACAGACATGATGTGGAATATAAATAAGTAGCCACTAGAGGGCAGTAGATTATCATAAATAACATAAACGGTACACTCCCTCTGCTCCTCCAAGGGGCTACATGGGGGAATTGTACTATGCACATGTCATTCTGTATGTTTCTGGAGACTCCAGCTTTCATAACAGTGCTCCAAAGAGATATTCTTTGCCACATGTTCTGATTGTTGCTCATCCTAGTTGTGTACTGTACTGGCAACTTAAGACAAGTCCACATTTGTCATATGTCTGTAAGTGTCAAGAGTGTTTTATTGTCATATGTCCCGGACAGGACAATGAAATTCTTACTTGCTGCAGCATAACAGAATATGTGAATATGTAAACGTTGTACATAACGGAAAGAAAAAAAAGAAA